>NC_133783.1:24482284-24593374 GCF_003597395.2 Chelonoidis abingdonii
CTCCACTGCTGTGCCACAGGGGCTGTTCTTGACACCTGGGGCTAGATCTTGATCTGGTTTATATCTGTGTAGCTCCATTAACTCAGCTGAGGAGCTGGGCCACTGTTAATTTCCTTTCCCCACTCCTGTCTCCATGCAGAGCCCCATAATTTCCCCAAACCAATTAACCAAGACAGTCTCCTCACCTTCTCTAAAAAAACCCTCTTCTTCTCAGACAACAAACTGCAAGTTCATAATAGTATTACAACATAAAATAAAGCCTCCTGGGGCAAGGACTGTCTTTATGTACAGCACTAAGCACATTGTCACCCTTAAACAAAGAAATGAAGTTTTTTTTACCCACCAAAGCTTATGTCCAAATAAAGCTGTTAGTCTTTAAAATGCCACTGGACTCCTCATCATTCTCAATCAAATAATAAACACTAAACATACGTAAAACCCTGTACAGGTGTTTGCACTCCTAAACCCCTAGAGTCACATCAGACTAGGACCTCCTGAAACTGGATCCTCTTTCTCCAGTTCCACAAGATCTGATTCTCCTCTGCCTTGCTCTGTGTATAGTCTACACTTGTTCTAAGTGGATGCAAAACACTATCATTTTGATACGATAGCAATTCTTACCTTTTTATCTAGGTATAAGCAGTTACATGAAGTGCATGCCAGTGGAGAATCAGATCCAAAATCTCTGACTGTTGAGGGCAGGGACATCCATGAAGATATGATAAAGGGGTTACACTTTGTAATTTTTTCATATTTAAATCTGGCTCAGTAGTGGTTTTTGCTGTTGCTTTTCTGGGGTCTGACATGCTTTTATTAAGCTTTCCCTATGAATGTTAATTTTTAACATGTTATTTCTGATGCATTGTAAAGACTTCCTGTTTCGTATATGGGACAATGCTTAGGTGGGCTTTCTTTTAAAGGGTCACTTGATAAACACAGCTTTGCGTCCGTTCTTGCTGTAGTGTGCACGTGTGTGGGGGTGGATGTGGATGTGTACCTCATGACACAGTCCCCATGCCTGCTCTGTTTTTGTGACAGAGAAGATGGGTGAATGAGAAACTTGGTCTCTGAGTGCTTCCTGGTACAGGATTCTTGTATATTTCTATACTCTGCCAACACACAAGAACAAAGATGTTGGGCAGAATGGAGGGATGGTGCAAGTTGCACTCATGTGTGCAAAATAGTTACAGATGCCCAGAACTTTAGACTTTTTGTTCCTAGGTCAGCCAGCCAGAACCAGGATTTTATATAGAGAGAGGCCAGGAGATGCAAAATGAGTTGACACATTTTTCTTTAAATCTTTTAATTCTCTTTGTTTTGTTTTGTTTTGAGTGGCAGTGCTAGATTGACTGTTCAGGATTCTCCATTCACAGACCACAAGCACCACAAATATCAGCAGTACAAGCTTCCCTAGGTGGCCCTGCCAATAGGCCTTCAACTCTGACCTGAAGAGAAAACTTCTATAGATATGAGGGTAGTTCATTTTCTGTGCTCATTCATTCTTGTTCTGTCCCCTGAGGCTGCCAACAAGTGTGGCATTTAGTACCCATTGTGACGGTGCCTTTTGTAATGTGGATACATTCCCATTAGGAGCTGGAAGGAGTCCAATGACTCTTTTCACATAGATCCAAACTGAGGTAATGACATTCTATTATTAGTAGCCATAATGTAGTAGTGACGTAACATGGTAACAACCACAATGTGGTAATGATATTTGGTAACTAAAAACCTGGGATGGATTTGATTCAGGTGAAAGACTTTTTTAAGGAAAAGGACATGGTATTCATTATTTACCCCTTGAGGCTTCATATACAAGCTTTTCTTTATGGTTTTTGAAAGTACCACATTGTTCTGCCATGATATATCATGACGACACAACGCCTCAGGTTTTATCAAAGTTGTAAACAAATAACTGACAGACCAGGTGACTTTGCTACTGCAGAAGCAGTGAAGTCTCCCTTTACCAGCATTGAATTCCCAGACAGAAGACAGCTTGTTTTTTCTTCCCCATTACTTCCCTTTACATCACATTGTTTCTCTTTGCTAACCTATCCAGTAATCCTCCCTAGAAGCTCCCTTAAATGCAAGTGTGAGCCACAAACTTGCTCTGCCTTTCACCAGCACAGGCCAAGCGTATCCAGAAAGGACTTCAGTGCTTTGATGTTATCATAATTGATCAGCTTGGCTTAACCCTCAAGAGATAATATATAAACAGGCACCTCACACACATGCACACTCATGCAAACAAGACAAGCAGGATGCACGCAAACGAGCAGGCAAATATACACACAGGCACCTGGCAGCATACAAACATACAAATACATGACTATGCAAATAACCAAAGAGCCAGATCTCCTCTGGGGTAAATCATCATCACTCCATTGAAATAAATGAAACTACACTAATTAACACCAACTGAGGACCTGGGCTGTAATATTCAATCAGCCCTCAGGAATCCCACTTCTGAGAAGAGAAGGCCAAGCACTTTTTTTATTAACTCCATGACCAGCCATTTCAAACTAAGGTTGCTCAGGCTTCTGCAAAGCACCAATTTTCAAAACAGCTCAATATGTTGGATGCATAGCTCTTTTGAAAATCAGTTGCGGGGTTTCACAATGGGAGCTGTGGGGTGCTGAAGTGCTTTGAAAATCTGGCCCTGAGAGTGCAATAAAAGCAGTTCTCAAATTGTGGGTTGGGACCCCAGAGTGAGTCGCAACTCTGTTTATTGGGGTTGCCAAGGGCTGGCATTAGTCTTGCAGTGCCCAGGGCCAAAGCCTGAGTCCCATTACTTGGGGCCAAAGCCCAAGGGCTTCAGTACTGAGGAGAGGGGCTCAGGTTACAGGACCCCCATCTGGAGCTGAAGTCCTTGGGATTCGGCTTTCCCCCCACATCCCCAAGAGCGGTGGGGCTCTGGCTTTGGCCCTGTCCCCTCCTCCCCTGCCTGGGGTGACAGGGCTCGGGCAGGCTCAAGCGGGCTCAGGTTTTGGCCTCCCTCCTGGGGCCATCTAGCAATTTTTGTTGTCAGACGGGGTCGTGATGCAATGAAGTTTGAGAACCCCTGGGTTAACATATGCACAGTCAGTGTCATCCTTGTAACTTTGTACTTGTCCATTTTATCGTACCTTTTTCGTCTGGGTGCTCTATGAGCATTTCACTACCTGTGACGCAGAAGCTGAACATCTAGTATCCCTGAAAAGAGGTCTTCTTAGAAGGGTCGTGCACAATATTGTTCAATGTCTATGATGTGAAGGTTTGGGGGCTTTTTTTAATATCCTGAAATGCCCAGGAAGCCTGCTGCCAAGATAAACCTTTAAATATTACTGTCCTCATGGACACACATAGAGTACATAGGCACTCACACGTGTTGTATAGTACATGCACTCATTCATATGTGATCACACACAATCCTATTCTCCCAGCTACACTCAGGCAGCCCATTCAGCTTGCCCCACAAATCCCACAGAAAGAAGTCTTTGTAATTAGGAGATAATTCATCTGTTTTTGACACTTTTCATTACCACTCGCCTGTTCCTTCCAGGCAGCAAAGGACTGGGCCGTTCGTTACATCTGCCTGAATTTATGATACCAGCAGGCCAGTGACTAATACTTGCTATACACCCCCAAATCACAAGCACAGTAAGGACCTGAGTCTGTTCATATGGTGATTCCAATCACAATAAACACAAATCAAGGCAGAGGGAAGAAAAGAAAAGACTAGAACAATTACAACCAGTCGTAAATACTACAGCTTCTAACAAATACATTTTCCTGAGAGTTTCAGGTCCCTGGTTTGGTTCTTAAATTTCCTGTGCCCAGTAAAAATTTGTAAAATGGTTACAGTGTGATGAGTGGTCATTTTCATGACATTTACAATAAATGGGATGAACTGTTTATAGTTAACAAGTCCAGAAGGAATATATTTAAAATATATGGTGTCACACTGTATCGTTTAAATATCAGGAGAGCAGGCCAATTTTAAGAGTTTAATGGCCCTACATTTTAAAAATATCTATACTACATTTCATGCCACAGATAATAAATCTATGGAAGCTATGGATTTTCCTGTATGATTACTGCGCTGAACTCAGATTCTGTCTCTGCACCCAAGGGAGATTTCACAGGCAGTGCAGAAACATTTTGGTTCCTCTGCATGTGGCCTTTAGTGTTGCATTTTATAGGAAGTCTGTTTGTGAGAGATGAGAGCTCTGGGTTACAGCAGAGGGGATTGTGTGTCTTTATAAAGGGCTATTTATGATGGATACCAGTGCAAACGGCTGCTACGGTGTCCCTTGAACAGTGGAGGATTTAGAGTTAGTGGGGCCCTGTGCGCAGCTTCATTTTCAGCCCCCCCCTGTCGAGACACAGTCAAGAAAAAGAACATTCTCTCTTATCTCACCCAACCCCCATTTTTCATTTTTTTTCCTTCCTCCTCCTCCTATCTTATAAGTAATGGGAAATAAATGAAAATAAAGTGAAGTACCTTGATTGGGGCAGAGAGTTGGGATGCAGGAGGGGGTACAGAAAGTGGGCTCTGGGAGGAAGTTTGGGTGTTGGGTGTGGGCTCTGGGTTGGGGCAGGGGGTTGGGGTGTGGGAGGAGGGGTGTGGGCTCTGGTAGGAAGTTTGGGTGTGGGGTGCAGGCTCTGGGCTGGGGCAGAGGATTGGGTGTGGGAGGGGGTGTGGGCTCTGGGACGAAGTTTGGATGTGGGGTGTGGGCTCTGGGCTGGGGTGCGGGAGGATGGCAGAGGGCGGCTCCTACCTCGGGCGGCTCAGCTCTCAAAAGCAACCGGCACGCACACTACTCTGGCAGCAGCTCCTAGGCAGGGGTAGGCAGATGGTCTCTATGCGCCGCTGCCTGCAGGCACTGCCTCCGCAGCTCCCATTGGCCACAGTTCCCAGCCAGTGGGATCTGTGGAGTCTGCTCTGGGGGCGGGGGCAGAGCGCGGACACATCCCTGCCTCCGGGGACCACTGGGACATGGCAGCTGCTTCCAGCGTGGAGGGACGGAGGGAGGGAGAGCGAGCAGGGAGCTGCCTTAGCCCAGCTGCTGGCACGTCTCTGTGTGCCCCTTGGAGAGGGGCCTGCAGAGATGTGCCATCAGCCAGCTGTTTCTGGCAGTGGCCAGGGCCACCCAGAAGATTCAGGGAGTCTGGGGTCTTCAGCAGCGGGGGCCCACTGCTGCTGAAGACCCAGCACTTCAGGGGTGGGTCCCGGGGCAGAAGGAGCCCCTGCTGTGGGTCTTCAGGGCACTTTGGCGGCAGGTTCCAGAGTGGAAGGACCCCCCGCCACAGGTCTTCAGGGCACTTCAGTGGCAGGTCCCAGAGCAGAAGGATCCCCCGCTTCCGAATTGCCGCCAAAGATCCGGAGTGGAAGAAGCTTTGGGGGCCTGGGCCCTGTGAGATTTTTCCAGGGCCCCCGGAGTGAGTGAAGGATCCCGCTCCAGGGGCCCCGAAAAACTCTCGTGGGGTCCCTGCGCCGCCTGGGGCAAATTACCACACTTGCCCCCACCCCACCCCCCGGGCAGCCCTGGCAGTGGCATGGGGCACTGGCCACAGCATGCAGGCAGCCTGCCTGCCTGAGCCCTGTTGTGCTGCCGGCCAGGACTCAGGGGCAGGTTGTCAGATATTTGTCCTGCATTTTGGGGGACCCTGTCATTGTGGGCCCCATGGCACCACATAGTTTGTTTCATGGTAAATCCACTACTGCCCTTGAAGATCATGAAGTGAGCCATCAGGCCTTGAAAATATTGTCTGTGGTGACAAAGGGAAGGAGACATTTTGTCAGGCATGTCAGCTGAGAAACTGACTAAAACCATGGGAACCCTGACAGCCTCAGATCCTCCTGATCCATTTGCAGTGTGGCGCTCTCCCTGGCTTGTCTATGCTTTCAGCTCTCCAAAAGTCTCTCTTGAGCTCTTTGTGTTTATGTTTTTCCAGGTGGTTAATTTTCTATTTTGACCACTTCTCCCGCTCCCCGATTCCCTTTTGAAAAGCCGCAAGACTTGAAGCACTGGCAAGACCATTGGTATTGCCTGAGCTTGAAGGCAAATACTGATGGTGCTTCAAATCTTAGATCCTACAGACTCAAGCACCAGGCGGATTCTCAGCAAGCCACTCTGAGGGGATGTCCAAAGGAAAAGGGATCTTACTGAGGGCTGACAGAGATAAAAGTATGCAAGTGTCCTCCTAGAAATGGTGTTTGTACAAAGAATTTCTATTGCAGTGACCCCAAAAGCATCCCAGTAGAAGGACTGTGCTTTGTGGGAAGGGAGATGAAGGACTGAAAGACAAGAGCTTTAGAAGTTCTTGGAAGTTATTTTCATGGTTTTAGGATGAAAAGATTATAAAACTCACAGTCTGAAATTTAAGGGTAGGAAAGTCCATGGATTAAATTTTCAGAAGTGCCTAAGGCACAGATTTTTAAAGGTATTTAGGTGTGCCCTGCATCAAGTTCTTTTGACTCAGAGGTGGTTGAGGCTTGAAGGCCCACAGCATCACCCCTTTGTACTGCTGAATGCCTCTTGCTGTTGTTACCTCCTGGCTTGCTAGTGGCATTGGTGGGCCCATAAATCATACTCCATAATCTCCTGAAGCAGCAGTATTTAGGCCTTAGTTCAGCAAAGCTCTTAAGCACAAAGCTCACATTATGCACATAAGTAGTTCCTCCAGGGTTATCTTACTTCAACCCATACTGATTGCTTCCTCTGTGCCAATGTCACTGCAGCTGCTATCTGGACCGCAATTCTTCTCCTGGACCAAACCTTTGGTGAGTTGGTGGCAGGGGAGGCTTATCTCCTCCTGTCTTGGTCTGCAGGAAGAGAGACAAACAGATGTCTCCCAGCTCTAGGTAACCATCCTGCATTTTAATGGAAGCTTCTTATCTGATGCCTAAATGTCCAGCAATCCAGATCCAAGCACATACTAAGAACAAATTGACAGATAATAATTCGCTTTCAAACAATATTCGAACACTGTGATCTGAATGTATGATGTTTATGCCACAGAAACAACATTGTAAGGCAATTCCCTTTAAATATCTTTTGCCCCTTTGCTCCCTCTTCTGCCAGTTCTCCTATATCTCCTTGAAATTATTAAAGGCATCGGCACAGCTCTACTTCCACTTGGCAGGTGGATGGTCTTGCTTCCTTCTCTGATAAGGTGTCCTGTCACAAAGTGTTCCCTGCTTATTTCTTCTCTCACTCTAATGCAGGGACAGGGGCCTCCTGATGTTCCAGTAAAGGGTTAGGGGGTCTCCCTGGTGCTCACTGCAATTCAGGCAGGGCCATCCTTATCCATATGCAATGTACGCAGCTGCTTAGGGCACCAGGAAATTTGGGGCAGTTGGGCCTGCACTCACCGGTACATAGAGTGACCCAGCCCCAGCCTGATCCACTCCCCTGGCTCCCAGTCACGCTGCCAGTGAATACTTGGGGGGGGGGTTCCCTCCTGCCCCCCAAGTCTGGGGAGTGGAGCAGGCTGGGGCTGGGTCACTCCACTTCCTGCAGGAAGTGGCCACTCCCTCTCCTCCCGCAGAGGCCTGGGCCCCACACAACCCCCGCCGTGGGGGGGGCAGGGCAGTGTAGGACACCAAAATAGCTAGGGACGGCCCTGAATGCAGGGCCCTACAGGTGTTAGGGAGCAGTTCCCATGGCAACGTGGCTATGCTTCTGGAGGTGAGCAAGTCAGGTTTTGGTGGGGGAGAAAATGATGTTCCTATTGGGAATTGAAAAACAAAGCCCTTTGGCCCTCTGGGACAATCTGATAACAAAGGCCTTTCAGCCACAGGGAATTGCATAATGGTTTTTGTTGTTGGTTTTGGGGTTTTTTTTTTTTTTTTTTTACTCTGTGATATTTCCAAGAACTTAACACACAGCATGAAATCTTAAAGCTGACAAGTGAAATTTAGTTAGCAGAGCTTTTATTATTCCCAATTTATTACTTTGCTCGAGAATTGTGCCGGATTAAGGGCTGGAGGAAAGGAAAGGAAAAATACCCAACATCCAGGCTCTTTCTGAATTATGACTTACAATTTATAAACCATTATATGCAATGGATTTCAACAATATTTATTGCAATATGACTGCTAGCAGTTCAAAAATCAATTTAGTAAATATGAAGGGAAAGGGTGAAATTATTAATGTGTTTTATATAAACGCCTTAGCTTATCTTTTCCCTGTAAATAACTCAGAACCCTCTGTTTGCTCAAGTCTAAGTGTCTATACAAGGGGTTTGCCACTCACAGCTTCTGTAACAAAGGCAGCCCTAGATTTCCCCCAAGATAGTTTTCTTCCAAACAAAACCTTCTGCTCAGCAGAGTAGGATCCTCTGTTCTTTCATACATCAGCACAAGGCATGGTATAGCCAATGCCCTCAGAGGCAGTAAAATAGCAAGTAAATCAGAGACAAAAAAATACATGAAGCAAAAGCTGTGCTTTAAGCAGGGTGTCTGCTGGTCACAACTGAACTCTCCTCCTCTGGGATTTATCATTTAAAACAAATATATGGCAAGGTAACAGAAAGGAAGGTACCACATGGAGACAGTTGAGGGATGCTGTGACTTGGAAAGATGCTGTGTTGAGAAAGACAGGGCTAAGTTTACTGTAGCAGGGGAAGGTTATTAACTAATATGAAGAGAACAGACATGGAAAATCTCAGCATGACAGGGCATACAATACAAGTGGAGAGGGAATCCAAGAGGCATGTCGTATAGGAGGATGATGATTATGGAACTTGGAATAAAGAGGGAAGGGGAATAGGAACAGATGAAACAGAGGAGGAGGATTATTTGGGGTGCATCAGAGGGGAGTAATCAGTCTGGTTGGGAAAGGATTACTGGGCACTTGGGATATATGGGAGGATGGTGGGAAGTGCTATCTGGTACATGGAAAGAAGTGGGAGAGGAAGGGTCTCTGAGCAATGGGGTATGGTAAGGGAAGGATTACAGGGGACATGAGAGGGGAGCACACATGTAAAATGTTTACAGAGCAAATGTTGCTGACGAGGGTGGTAGAATTAGAGTGGTGGAAGAAACACCTCAGAAATTACCGCTGCCATGACAAAGTAATATGACCCCCAGATAACGGTGACACCCATCACCCCAAGCAGGGGCGGCTCCAGGCTCCAGCACGCCAAGCATGTGCCTGGGGTGGCAAGCCACGGGGGCAACCCTGCTGGTCGCTGCGAGGGGGGCAGGCAGGCTGCCTTTGGTGTCTTGCCTGCAGAAGGTCCTCCGGTCCCACAGTTTCGGCAGCAGTTCGACAGCGGGTATGCTGAGCCGTGGAACCGGAGAACCTCCCGCAGGCATCCCCCCAAAGGCAGCCTGCCTGCCGTGCCTGGGGCGGCAAAATACCTAGAGAGGCCCTGCGTTCTTTACACCAATTGATTAGAGCTTAATACACCTCAAATAGCTCACCTTCCAGGTGTTCAACCATCTCTGTGAGATTCTGCCACGCTGCCTTCACATGAAGATGCTCAGGCAAGGAGGAACCTGGTGTGAACATGACCTGGCACATTAGCAAGGCAGCGGCCATGCATCCAGCCAGACAGTGGTTCCAGAACACACTTGACCTGCTGTATTGAATGTGTGAGCAGCGTGCGGCCATGCTAATGCTTGTTCAGGGATGGTTCAGACCAAGTTCATTTTTGTTCTGCCTGACCGAAATCTCTGCTAGCACCATGAGCACAGATAGAAACAGCATGTATTGCTAGGAATGAGTGTGCTGTGATAAGCTAATCATCTGAATAGGACCACAGAACAGGAGAGTGAGAGAGACACTAGGCGAAGAGAGGAGAATGTTTAAGCCCTCTGTATTGTGTGTGAGGGCCTCAGTGAAAACAAGCAATGTCTGGAGGTGCATCTGCAGGAAAATGAACTGTAAATCTGCAGAAGGGGCTTTTCTGGCATTGCAGGGGTGAGGCATTTGTGCTTGGCATATTACATAAAATTATAACCACTGAGTTAGAAGAGAGACAAGGCAGTGACTGGAAAGGTGCAACCAGTGAAAGGCATGGATTAAATTTATTTATAGGGGAATGCCTGGTAATGGGAACGTCAGACCTCATCTACATATTTGGTCCATCAAGTGGGGAAAAACATGGCACTTTCCATTAAAGGCACTTTTAATTTGAGGCCTAAATCAAGAGACCATTTTGGATAGAGGTTGGAAGTTGGAGCCTTTCGATTGGATCATGTGCCATACACATGATAGAAGATGGTAAATCAACTGATTGGGTCTTTGTTACTGAATGATCCTACTTCAGGACACAACACTGGGACATTTTTAATAAAGATTTGGGGAACTGGTCTTTCATTTCTGGAGATCTGAATCAGTATTGCCACCCCAAACTTTCAACAATCAAGAATAGGGCCCCCCGAAATCATGAAATCGGCTTTAAAATTATGAGATTTAAAAAATAATAATACATTTTGAATTATTTGTATTTGTCTTCTGGATGTTGAGTCTTTAGGGTGCACTTAGGTTACATTTTCCCCTGTAACAACAATGGCTAGAAACTTACATTAAAAAAAAAATGAAAATAGAGATTCTCATATATTCACGACTCCAGGAGCTAGACTTTACATATTGCAAGGCTACTGATAACTGCAAGCATTGGCAACACCATAAATCCAAATCCTGATTGCAGAAATGGTCTTCAAACCACAATTTTGAGGACTTCAATAACTCAGTCATAGGTTAGGGGTTGTTATAAAAGTGGATGGGTAGGGTTCTGTGGCCTGCTTTGTGCAGGAGGTCAGACTAGATGATCATAATGGTCCCTTCTGACCTACGAGTCTGTGAGTCTGTGAGGAGAACGGTAGTCTGTTGGTAGTCACGCAAATAGAAACATTAATTTGTATAGTTATATTTTCCCCTCCCTTTTGTGTTCACTTTATACAAACAGCTAAGTGACAAAGCAGGGTGACAGGGTTCCCAAAGTGCCTTTTTGGGGCCCTCTCACTAATACACATGCGATCATTCCCCTCACAGCTAGGACTACGAATGAACAAGTACTTACCATGTGTGAATGCAATGCAATGTTATTAAGTCTAAATTATATTTATGACCGCAGCCCATTTTTCCTAGGAATGATGCTTTGTGAAAGACCTGGTGGGCCCAGTAAGTAAAGGTTTAAAAAGGTTCTAAGATTCTCTAATCCTGTTTATCTTCTACCTCTCCCTGAGAGATTCAAAGCCTCAGAAGCTTTGTCAAGCTTCTTCTCTGGATTACAAATATTTGGGAACAGAACCAATGCCATTTGACTTATGTGACTAATCAGAGCTAAGTAATACAGTTTACATTTTGAATACTATACTGTATTACTAATATTAATTCTAATGATTTAGTAACAAATTTTAAAATGTGACTAATTTCCAATAACAAGTAAATATGAGGACATCACAGGTCAGACACAATCTGGTTACAGAAAATCTATGAGCAGAAAGAGACTTTAAATTTACTTAGTAAATTATCATGCTGAAATATTTGCTCAGCTCTAGTCACAAATCAAAGAGGTTTGGTGACCTTACTCTAGTTCTTAATAGATTTTTGTCTACAACCCAAAGTCTCTCCACAGTTTGTCATGATTGTCCTTCCCTACTTAGGAGAGGGCCAAGACAGGGAAAGCATGGGCTGTTGTAGTCAGGACTGAGATGCTTGGGCAGAGCTGTGGGTGCCTACAACTAGAATAGAAAGGATGCTGCAGATAAAGATTGAAGTCTATTGGTAGATGTTTGCTGAGGCTCAGGATTGGAAAAGAAAAAGCTGCTGCAGGTCAAGAATCTAGTGCATTGGCAGATCATCATCTGCACAGACTATATACAATCCTTGAATAGTGCCACCAGTGTCTTGCTTTCAGAAGAGCCACAAATACCTCAACAAACTTATAAAGGGAAGAAAACTTGTGAAATAATAATCATTCCCAGGTGGCATTTTTGTTGTTGCCTGTATGTATAATGAGATCTCAGCTAGCGGCAGCACAAAGCTACTGTGGTAGAAGTTGAACCATAGTGAAAAAGGAGGGGTGGTGGAATACTAAGTCACAGAAACAAAAGTGGTAAGTCTTACAGTTAAAAGCTATGTTCCTGAGAGACCACCTCTCTTCTTGTGCCTTACCACCCATGTTGGGATGAGCAGAGGTACTTGAGCTGAAACCCTGGGAGCGGACAGTGGCTGAGAGGGTATTTTCTGAGGGGACTCACAACTTCAGAATTCATTCCATCATCCATCTGAAATAACTCAAGTCCGATTACTGGCAGGATATGCTACAAGCTCATGTTTTTATCCTGGAATTTGAAAACAGAGAGGAATGATAAGAGGTGGGGAATTACTGGAGCAGTGAGGAATTTGAGATTCTGATTTGCAAAGAAACTGAATTATCCTGCAACATTAGGTATTAATTTGATTGTTCAAGTTACATCAAGGATATCTGGGAGCGTATGTGTAGGTACGCTGTTTAAGCTTGTGTCTAAGTCTTAATAAATAAATAAGGGGCAAAATAGGGAGAAGTGAGTACATACCTGTTGTGTGGCAGGCTGTCCCTTACAATATCAATTTGTCATGCCCCATCCTCATTTTGTTGCACAGAAGACAAAAATAGATAAATAAAAATGAAAACTATAAGCACCTCCTCTTCTTCCTCCTGGCAAGACCTTATGCAAAAGAATTGTCAAATCAAATCAGCACCGTAACTGATCTGTCACTTTGAACCTCATAACTCAGGATGACCACGCAGAGTGCTCTGGCAAATTGTTCTCGTAAATTACAGTTAGATCCAGGGTGATGATGAAGGGAAAAGCTGCAGTAAATGAGAAAGCAATATCTGCTCCTCTGACCTTAATTTGTTCATTCAGAGCCTGGGCCAGCTTGGCAGCTACCTCACTAGTAGGGAGTTGGGATTCAGGAATTTGGGAAGAGGACAGAGTTGTATCTGGAGCTATGGAATGAGGGTAGGGGAGTTTGGATTGTCAGTCAGCCAAAAACGTGTGTGTGTTTAGTAGTGATGGAAGGTGAGAGACAGACAGCCCTGAAAATCAATCTCTTCTATTTATCCACAGAACAGAGGGACCCTGGGCAACAGCAGCCTTTCTAACTGCCCCACTCTGCTCCATCATGTGCCTCAGTCCTGACGTGGAGGGACCACCGCAGAGTACATTTATTTTCTATTCCCTTTAAGCCCTTAGCTTGCGTGCAGAGACTGTCACCACAGGGGCCAGTTGTTCTGGTGGTTTTTGTGATGTTAATAACGTGTTTGCTGGCAATTGGACTGAGTCATCAAAGTCATGTAAATAGACCACCACCCAGTCATGCAGTGGTGACAACCACAAGTTACTTCTGACCTGGCCAGGACTCAAGGGGGAACCTAGAGGTGAAAGGGATTGCCTTTCTCCCCAACTATCTTGTCAATTCCTAGGCAGGCAGGTTAAGAAACCATGGTACTTTTCTCCCCTATATCACCACACAAAACCTTATTTTCTATTATTTCCATACTGAGATGGCAGATCATGATGTCTATTCAATTCATCCATCTCTAATGAACACCCTTGTGCCAACATACTGCAGAGACCTCTTACCTCCAAAGGTTATTTTGAGTTTTGTTCAGTAGCTGTAGTCTCCTCTCATTTATCTGGTTCAAACCCATTCATTTTTGTGAATGACATGTTACTTAGAGGAGAATTTAACACCATGCTTATTAGACAAGCTTCCACATTTGTTTACAAACACTTTTGTTATTTGTGAGCTCTGACAGTTCTTCCCTGCAGAACTAGGGGAGATCACAAGTAAGAATAGTCTCAATTATTACAGTGACTCCAGAAGGAGTTGTTCTTGTAAGGCCAGTCCCATAAGCAATAGTGACTCCAGGACAAAAGATGACCTTCCCCCCAGTGCTGCCATTAATTTAAGTGGATTATTCTGAAGTTTCCTGTAAGATTTTCTGCATGTGGGGGAAATAGAGAAACTTCACATTCTAAAATCTGGTAATGGAGAGTCTATGCAAGGTTCCAAGGATCCCAGATCTCCAGCTTGAGGCCTCACTGTTGCCTAGAATATGGTACCTTTACCCACTGGTTGAAGCCTGGGAAGGGTGCATTTGCAACTAATACTAATCTTGGACACATTAATCTCGCTCTGTGGTTTTCAAGCACTAGCCCAATGCTACTCTCTCTCATACATAAAAGAAACCCAGAAAAATATTTCTATTTGGTTTCGTAAAACTCTGCGATTTTCCAAGAAATAAATCTTGGTCTTAATGATCTGACAGTTTCTCTTTTATTATAACTTTATAATAAACCTGTTATAAACCTTGTTGACCTTGAAGTCCAAAGTCTGCTCTCAGTTACGCAGACTGGGCAGAACTTCATTTATGACAGTGTCCCTTTGATACTGTAATCTAAACATTAAAGGTGCAAAGCCACTGGCATGACTCAGCAGAAAAGGTGCTGTAATTTCAATGTGCTTTTGATATTTATCATACATTGGGAAAGAACAGAGCTGCAAAAAGTATTTGTTTGAAAGCTCCCGCACGTTCACTTTACAGGTATTTGCAACTGTTTTCATTCATTTGCTGCAAACATCTATTTGATTTTTTGTTCACAAGAATGGTCGCAGAAAGAGTCCTCTGAGTCTGTATTCCCACAGAAGAAATATTTGCAGAGCCATCTGGGAATACTTTTGATTTCCTTTTTCCCATTTTTAAATGTTTCAGCCAACCCCAGATCTTCAAATATCATGAACAAAAGTTGGTCCAATAAAAAATATTACCTCACCCACCTTGTGTCTCTAGTATTCTGGGAGCACCATGACTCCAACACTGCATACAAAAAGCATGAGTCAGGTTCCAAAAATCATGAGATTGGCTTAAAGATCTTGAGATTTTAAAATAATACTATTACTAATTTTGGGGTTTGCTGTATGGTTTTTGCACCTTTAGGGTACACTCTGATCATATTTTCAAGCTTTCCTTCACAACCAGGAGGACTAAAAACTTGCCTTTTATTTTAAATGAAAGCTGACTTTAGGAAGAACACAAAGTAATGTGAAAGCTGGTAACATTTTGGGGGTGGGAGGGATGGCTCAGTGGTTTGAGCATTGGCCTGTTGGACCCAGGGTTGTGAGCCCAATCCTTGTGTGTGGGGGGAGCATTTAGGGAACCAGGGTTTAAAAAAAAACAAAACTGTCTGGGAATTTGCCCTGCTTTGAGCAGGGGGTTGGACTAGATGATCTCCTGAGGTCTCTTCCAACCCTGATATTCTATTCTAGGAAACACTGCCACCAGGCATCAGAAATAATATCATGTGTGACTCAGGTGACCAATCACTTCTCCATAAATAATGAACAATGATTCTTCAAAGCATCATCAAAGCAAGCTGTCTGCAAACAAACCCATAGGGCTGAAGTATGTTCATATGAACTGCTCAAAAATTTTGAACAACAAAGTAATTCATAAAATCAAAGTCTGGTTGATTTGGCATCGTAAGTAATGGCACCACCTCATTTGCTGATGAAACTTAGTCCCTCAAGTGATACAGTTTAGACTATAAAAATCACTTCTCCTAACCCTGCTGAAGAAGACACAGCAACAATAAACAGCAGTTTCAGAGAAGAGGTAAAGAAGACTGTCATATCATATTCAGTTGAAACAACAGGGAAATCACTCCAACTAGAATTTGGAGCATAGGTAGCACCCTTGTCTGTTGGGGTTAACACCCCTCTCCCCAACCCCATGCACTCCTTGCAGCAGAACTCTGACTGGTACATTGACATAAATAAGGGCAAATATTTTCTTGACCTATGCAGTGTAAAGTGACAGTGAGGTGAAATTAACACGTTTTACAATAATTGTTTCTTCCTCATTGAGCTGTTGAAACCAGCAAACTGGGAGGGAAAGTTGATACCATACTACTTTCCCTCTCCCACTTCTAACCTCCTTCCTCCCTGCAGCACATTGGCCTGTTGCTGCAGTACTGTCCATTAGTTGCTGGTTTTATTTATTTTAGAAAATAGATCACAGATGCATTTGTTCTGCGAATAAGAACCACATGTAAGGGTTCTATGGACTTCGCAAACAAATCATAAGGAAAGACAGCCTTTCATCAGTGACAGTGTGCCATCAGTACATCTGCATGCATTCATACATGTGTATACACTGCAGAGAATTACAAAACTAGGCCAGGTCTGGCTTTGCAGAAATATTCATATGCTGGCTTTTGGTTTTGCAGAGCCAAGAGGTAAATCATGCGTGGGTTGATTCTTTAGGTAACATTGATTGCAACTAAAATTCAGTGGGTAAAAATAAGTTAAGATTCATGCTTTCAGTGCTGGCCTATCTCTGTTTCCAAAATAAATGGTAGAATCCATAGATGCTTTAGAGTTTGCAATATCTTGTTTTATAGGGGTTTGTTCAGCAAAGTCAACAGGGGTCAGGAGTTCAGATTTGTGTCCCGTTTTCTCCAGCCTCAAACTTTGGATAGAAGAATCTAGTTTGGGTTCATTTTGATTGTAAAGATATTTTGTGCTTTGTTTTCCCTAGTTGTACACACATTTTTATATCATTGACAGAACAACTCAAAAGACATTAAAAGTTTAACAGGATTCAGCACCTTCTCTTTCATCTCTTATATTCCCAGTACTTTTCATTCTCCATCACTTTATCTAAAATGGTTTCAGTTCAGCAACAGAGAGAGAAGAATGTGCATTGTATAAGCCACAATGGCTGATCTTCTATGACATTTATCTTCACCCATGAGGAGAAATGGATACACCACTTGTGACTGGTTTCACCTGGACTGTCAAGTTTTTCAATATTATGTTTAGCCTCTGGGTGACAATTGCATTTTCGCAGGCCAAGGCAGCGTTGTGCTGCATACCAAGGTCACCTTTATCTGCAGAGAGGATGGATGAGGGTCAAGGGAATCTACTCCTTTGTTTCCCCACTGAAACAGAAATGCTTTTTCAAAACTTTAACCAAGGGAGGAGGGAAACCCTTAGCAAACTTACAAAGCTGTGCTTTGCTGGAAATCTGTTGAGAGCATAGCATAGTATCCCACTCATAATTTAAAGTGATAGGAGAGAAGGGGTAGCTCCTACCCTGGGAAGTTTCTTTAAGTGTATGTGATTTGGTGCAATCTGATCCATTCCAAAATTTAAAGACTTGCTTTTCCAGATAACTTTGAATGTTCCAAAATATCCAGAGTAGGTCTACCTGGCTTCTAACAGGTCAGCCAGACCTCCAAAGCCTGCTTTCCCCCTTTCAGATTCCAACTTCTCTTCTGCTGCTCCCTGCAGGAATGACAATTCTGGTAGGTGGTATGAGCTGGAGCTGACAGCAGTCCCCAGACCATTATCCCTTTCCTGCCCTGGCTCAACTGCTACACCCCAGTGGAAGGAGACTTCAAGAGAATCAGGGAAATCACCTCAAACTTAATTTCAGCATAGTGGTGCCAGAATTTTAGCAGACGGCTCCTAAGAGCTCTGTACTATGAGCTAAGAGGTGCTAGTTTGGGGAACAGGAAGAGCAAGCTAGACCAACAGTATGGAAGAAAACATACCAGAACCCAGTTTTCTTGACTCCCAGTCCAATGCTCCATCTACTATACCACACTGCCTTTAATTCCTGTGGGTTTCAAGTGTGCAAATTCCTGAAATTTGTCCTGTGAGAGGACCTCAGCTTTCCTCTTAAAAACATTGCAGACCCAAGGAACTGAGAATGCCTTGCTGAGTTTGTAGTATGGGATGAGTGCACAGTGTGTGAAACAATGTGTTTAATTTCTGAAAACAATGGAGATTTAAAACCAACCAACCCACCCTACCGTGACTGGTTTCTTTCTTGAAGCTTTCACTTGAATAATTCCCTCCTGTCTTTCCATCAGTGACTGTACAGTACGACAACTACCAGAAGTATTGATCAGGTGCTGAGTCACTTCTGCGCTAGGATAGGTATGTGGAAAGGAAGAAAAGGTCTCCAAAGAAAAATCTAAGTACAAGAAAAAGAGGAATGAAAGGACTACAAGCATCCATGTTAGATACAATACAAACAGGCTTCAGATAGCTTTCTTCATAGAGAGTCTCAATGTGCTTTACAGAAACGCAAACACTATTAAAGAGCAAACAAAGCCCCACAGAAAATGCAAAGAACAATTGTTCCTAATTGAATAACTTTTCCTTTTTCTTATTTATGTTACTACAATGCCTAAGAGCCCTAGTCATGGACCACAGACCCCATTGTATTAACACAAAAAGACATGCGACAAGAAGTAGATACAGAAAGACAGGAAAAAATGAGAACTGTGGTCAGCCTGACGAGCAGTGGTCTCAGCAAACAGTGGCCAAACACTCCAGTTTTTTGTAGGCATTAAGGAAAAGGAGAGTTTTAAGCAGGCATTTGAAGGAGGCTAATGAGATAGCTTTGCGGCTGTGTATGGGGAACTCCTCCCAAGCAGGAGGGGCAGTATGGGAGAAAAAGCATGAAAGTGCTTGTTTGAAAATGTAACAAGTGGACACTGGAGGCTGAGATCATTGGCCAATTGGAAGTGGGAGTTGACATCTCAATAGTGCATTCGATGATAAGTTGGGTGGGGATAGTCCATGAAGGGCCTTGAAAGTGAATACAAGCAGCTTGCAGTTGATGGGACAGAGAAGAGGGAGCCAGGGGAGGCATGCAAAGAGAGACGTGTGGATGTGAATCATTCCATTTAGGAACAATTCTGCTTCTGCCATGTAATTTTTTGTATTTATCTTTCCTTGCTGCTTCTACATTTAAATGAGAACAGGACTGTAGTTTTCTAAGAATTTGCCTTTTTCTTATTTTTATTGCCCACTGCTGTGTTGCTGTTCCCTCATTCTTTGTTAGTTAGGAACTTGGCCGAATCTTCCAATACTTGTTCACATTCAACTCCAATTGATGTCATTGAGAGTTTGGGGCATGCAAGGAATGCAGGATCACCTTCTCTTAATCTTCTCTTTGTAACATCAGAGTAAAGTCTGCACCAAGCAGAGGGTTATGGATTCAGGTGGGGAATAAGCATTCGGAGCAGGTGAACACTTAAAAACTGAAAGCCTATTTGCATATCAATGTTTCTAAGTCACAAAGAATGAGAAAAGAGCAGTACACAAATTACTGCAAATATTAGAGGGAGCACTGTTTCAAAACTGAATGTTTCAGCACAGATTTTTCCATAAGGTGGTAATGAGGCACTGAAAGCAGGACCAGACTGAAAAATAGAGGTGCTTTCTCTGGTATTTCTGGCTTTCCTAACTACTGTGCTTCCCCTTCCTGGGGCTCAACAAAGATGCCTATAATAATTCACAGAACTTGACACAAGGAGGTGTAATTGCCATCTCCCTTTGCCCTCTGAATCACTGCGTCCCAGACACAACTCACCTTGTGTGTGCATAGTTAGCATCCTGTGTAGGGGAGACACTTTAAGTTATGGCCTGCCTCCATAGGGACCCTGTCAGCGAAGACTCCGGAGATGTGTTGAATCAGTGCATCATTCTCTTGATATACTGGCAATGACTCCTCTCTGCCCAGTGCCACCCCTTTTTCGAACAGTGCTGGCTGCCAACACTCTCATTTTGCTTCACAATCTTTTCATGTGTTTGTTCCTATTTCTGTGCTGTAGGCACGGCTGCCCTGAACTGTTCCAAGTATCATTGGCCGACACTCAGCTGAAGAGGTGTGCTATTGCTGTTATTCCTTCTACAGCCTCCAGGCCCATTTACTGCCTTTGGATGATGTTGCCCCTAGTCAAAGGGCCTGATTCTCGCTTACTCCATTTCTGTGCTTGGGACAAGAGTGCACAGGTACCAAATAAGGAGAGGTATAAGTATGGTACTCTTATCCTGTACCACGTGCAGAAAACCACATATTAGTAACATCTGAAATCCTTAGGGCAGGTTAGGAGAGGGATCCACTATGCAGAAGAATTGGAGACACTGTGGACTAAACCATCAACAGTTCCTAGTGATTTTGGTCATCGAACTTCAGACACCTTAAAGGGGTCTGGTTTTCAGAAAGTGAATAGCACCTTCCCTCCAACAATCAGAGCCCTGTAGGATCTCTCAAGGGGAGCACCCAAAATCCAAGGCACTCCAAATCGCTGGTCATTTTTCATAATTTTGGCCTGTGAGTAAAGTGTTCAGAAGTGTCTAAGGCCTGATCTATACTTAAAATATATGTCGGCATAGGTATGACGCCCAGCGGTGTGAAAAATCTGCATAGCAGGGTTATGCCAGCAGAGCTACTACTGGCATAACCCTGCTTAAGAGACTCAGGAACCAACATCCGTTGACTTTCATTGAGACTTATGCGCCTCAGTCACACATGTGCTTTTGATAATTTTACCCTGTATCTTTACCTTCTCATGTTTCGCCTCTCCTCTCCTCCTCACACTTGGGTATTGTATTCTCTCCTCCCTGCCACTATCCTGGGTCCATCTTCTGCAAGGACATGCAGGTAGCCAAAAGCTCATTTGGCAATGAATGTTTGACACAGAAATGTGGAGTGAACCACCTCTCTTCAAAGCTTGGTTCTCCATTGCCTTGTACCTTGTGGAGTTGTTTACACCTGGGTGGAGTGAGTGCAAAGTGGGTAGAAAACAATATTGAACCAGTGTTGATCTAAACTGTCTAAATAAAGTGAGTAAGTTGATGCAGAAGTGAGAAGTGGAAACATTTGCCGAACTGAAGTGCTACAGCCCAATATTGTGCTAAAGAAAAAAAAGGTAAGTAAAAGCTATATTTAGTTCAGTGCTAGGGGGCAATGTACCTTGGAAATGAGAACACGATTAGTGAACCATTAAATATTGCAGCTTCATAACGCCGTGTGTGTTTATCTCAGATGTCAACAGTTTTTGTCCTCTCTTAGTGAAAGCTTAATAGTAGGTTTCACATTTTATTACATGATGCATCTGTTGACACTTTCACTCAAGTCTTCCATACAAATTATTTCCTTAAAATTCAAAGGATGCATCTTTCGAGTCCTTTATTCCTATTTGTTGCCTTTATTTTATTTATTTATTTATTTATTGGGAGTAAATTTGGTTCTAATGAAAGAAAGGGAATAATAAAATGGGCTAGAGCCAGATATCATATGGGTAGGCATTGCACTCCAAGCTGAGCCAATGCATCGTTAATTCTGCCCCATCATCGCACACTGCAGTTCTAGTGCAGGGTCCCACACACCTCACAGCTGATGTCCTTCAGTCTGGATTTACAATAACAATCTCTATTATGTCACGTCTGGGTCTTTCTGCAGTACAGCCTTCTTTCTGCCAAAAAAAAAAGTAAAAATGGAGTGGTAGTTTTGCAAGGGGAACAAAAAATTATTAGGGGCTCCAGGCTTGATTCAACTCCCAATTAAGTTAATGGGAGTCTTTCTATTGGCTTCAGGGGGGATGGGATCAGGCTCTAACCCAAGACTAACATACTAATTTCAGCTGGACCTAAACCAGGATTTGGATTCAGACTTCCACAGCAGATCTCTCTCCATAGGTGCATTCCTGAGAGCTATACACTGTGAGCTATACACTGCTAGCAGACTTTACTGAAACTAAGCAACGTTAAGTGTTTATTAAGGGACTAATCATTGGAGATGAGAAACTGACCACCTCTCGGACCTTCCCTCTCCTTGCTGTCTACATGGTGTCCCTCTCTGTCTTGACCTTTGTGAGTATTTGGAAATCATGCTGATCAGAGGATAGGCTGCTACTGACCAGAGATGTGTGTTTAATAGCTGGAACCCCTCCCCTGTGAAAGTAATTCTGTCTTCTCCCCTCAGCTGCTTCCCTTACCTGAACCTACTCAGATCCTCCATAGGGTGTCTGCCTAGGAGCACAGCCAGCTTTCTGGAAGAGATTTTCCACTCCAGTAACAGAAATATTAATCCAAAAGAACCTTAATCCTCCCCATCCCCCCAAATAAAGCCCTTGTAATGCTCCCTGATGGCAGTAAGCAGCAATTGATGGAACTGCATTGCATTATAAATACCCATTTGGATTGTGCTGTAAACCAGGAAGTCAGTGTGAAACTTCTGTGTCCATGCACTGTTTCCAAGGCTGTAGCATGTGCCTGTCCATTCAGCTCACGAATTAAGATGTTCTTTTGCCACTAAGCATCTGTCATGAGTGCAGATGCTGAGGTAGCTAGTCAGTTCTTTCTAGTAGAGCACATGTTGTCATGATGAACAGGATCATGAGAAGATAATATTGGGGTGCCAGAGAAATCTCCCACATTTGCTTTATCTGCATTCTCTTTAATACCCTTTTGAAATCAACAAGATTTTTATATCTGGCAGCAGAACAAAACCTCTCTTTGCTGTAGAAGAATCTAATTTTCCCTGACACCTTTCACAGGGCTGGGGTGGCACTTTCACCTCTAGGGATGTGGCTTCAGATCCTGATTTAGGTCCGAGGTGAAAAGAGTTTGATGGGATTAATTTCTGTGCATCTTTCACCCTGTCCTGCTGCACTCCCTGCTCTCCTAGTCCTGGGCCTTATACAGCTCAGTCGATGTACCTCTGTCCTGACCTCTAGCAGCCTCTGCGCTTACTGTTCTAATATCCAGCAAATGTTTATCCATATCACAAAAGCTATCACAGAGTTCAGAACAAGCTGCAGTCTCTATGAGGAAAGCTCTAGGACCAGAGTGGCAGAAATTGCAGCATGTCAGGAACAAGGTTAATTGCCAGAGCTGTGTGGGGAGTCCCTCAACTGGAATGGCAGTGACTGCTGTAGGACAACTCAACCATGACTGCAGGCTGATTAAGAAACAGCACTGGCAGGGAGTCCCATCATTCCGTTTTGTCTTGGAAAATGGGGACCATTAGGGAAATGTTCTTCATTGTCATTCACAAACCCTAGCGCCAGTGGTAAGTGATCATTACCAGTATGTAATGGCTATTCAGGGTCCATGAGAAATATGTTTGGTGGTTCGAGGTCCCAGGGGACAGGTATCTGCACCACTAAAATCTTCTACTCCATTTTCTTTTTCTTTTTCCCACAATAATCCTGACTACCTCTCCTATGCCCTATAAAGCTGGTCAGGAAATGATTCTCCTCCCATGGAAATATTTCAACAACAACTAAACTGAAAAATGTTCTGGTTTTGATGACAACACAATTTTTTTTTTTTACAAAAAGGGGGAAAAAGTGGTGAATGTTTCCATTTAGTCAAGAAGACATTTTTCCATCATAAAACATTCTGCAAGTACCCAGGGCTCATGCACACGCTATGTTCCTTATCTCTTCTCTTCCCGAAATGGCTGAAAGGTTAACAAATCTAGGCTCTGATGGACCAAGGGGAGTGAATTCCAGTGTTTATGACCCCTTGTGGGGAGCATCCTGCTGGTGGCCCTGCCATTGTGAGCTGATTGTAAGTGCAGCAGTACTGTCTGCACAAGGAGACAACGTGTCAAGTAACCAGGTTGCAAGACAGTTAGGCTTCATAGGTTAAATCCAGCCCCATTCAGAGACTGATGGGCAGGCAGTGCACACAATGGAGCATTGGTTTTATGTGCTCTAGTTGGCACTGTTGTTGGCAGTCTCAGCAGAAAGACTATAGCTACAGAGACTTGATTATCCTATTAGTTTTAGGAGTGAGGCCTATTGGAGCAGTGGATAGTAGCTTTCTTGCTACATCCCTTGCTGTACTTGTTCTGTGGATAAACTGAGGGCTTCAGTTTCAAGCGCTGTCAATCTGGCATCTCTCATCAGCTCTGAAATGGGGCTAACATACAAAAAGAGTGTAGGATCTTTTCCTTTCAAAATTTGTATGTGTGCATTTAATGCCCATGAAAATGTCAAATACAAAGCAGAGGGACTTAGACAAAGCCCTGGCTGGGATGATTTCGTTGGGTTTGGTCCTGCTTTGAGCAGAGGCTTGGACTAGATGACCTCCTGAGGTCTCTTCCAAACCTAATCTTCTAGGATTCTACGATTCTATGAAATCATGTGTCAAAACTACAGTAGGCTTTCAGCAGTTCAGCATAACATTATAACAGAACAATCTAGAAAAATAACACCCCCATCCCCATCCCCATCACAGTATGAAAATGACAAAACAAAGTGATCATCAAGATCACATCAGTAGCAATTAGGAATAAACACTGACACTAAATAATAAAATACTTTGTAGTTTTATAGAAAAGGCTATATTGTCTCAAAGGATATTTTTGTTATATATGTCATCTCCGGGCTAACTGCACATTCTCTCTCTCCCCGCCCAGCTCCTGTGAATCCCCCTTCTCATCCTTCCCTTTGTCTCCTTCTAAATAATAATCATTAATCCCAACATAGTGCTTTCCATTCAGAGATTTCAAAGTGCTTCATCAAAGTGGTTAAGCATCATTATCCCTATCTTACAGGGATGGAAACCCAGGCACAGAAAAAATGAACAATTTGTCCAGGGTCAAAAAGCAATTCCATAGCAGAGTTCCGAATAAAACTCAGGTCTCCTGGGTCTCAGACCTTATCAGGGGACCCTGCGGCTTCTTCAGCTCTTGGCTACAAATCTTTTCCAGGTTCTCACTGCTTGGTTGCTGAGCTTATTCTCCTTTCTTGCTCCAGATCTCTCCTCAGAATTCTTCCTACTCTGATCTCTTCACCCATCATGGTCTTCATTCTGCAAATCCTGCCACGACCAAACTGCTCTGAAGATATCTGTGTTTGCAAGCTCTCTGAGGCCTTGCATTCTTACTGTTTGCATGGCAAAGTACTATGCACATTCCTAGTGACATATTATCAATAATTACCATTACTAAAACATCCCTAAACTCTAGTGGAAGCCAGCAATGTAATGAATTAAACACTCACTGTCAAGCTTGAGTCATACCAGTCACTCTTTTATTTAGCATTTTAACAGATCAGTACATGCTAGACAGACAGTATTTTTTATTGTCTGTCACTATTTATTCTCAGCACTCCCAAACCATTGCTACAGTCTCACAGGCAGCCAGGGCCTTGTCCACATGGCGAGAATGGCTGCTATGCAGGGACAATGCTAAGGACTAAGGCATGCTTGGATCACTTTGCCCAGGAAGAAGCTGAGGTTAGCTGGAGGGACAGGAGCAGGAATGAGGAAGCCTTTTGCCTCGCGGTGGGCTGAAAATGGCTGATATGGCTGACTAGACAAGCATAGTACAGATGTATCATTTGCTCTGTAGAGTTGGGTGATATGGATGGATGGATAGAGGCAGTGCTGAGGGGGGTCTCTGCCCCAGCAGTACGGAGAAACAGCTGATGTGGATGGGAGATAGTGACTACATATTGTTTGTTTAAACAACTTATATCTTAAATGGAAGAATCTGATGTAATTATATGTTGATGTCCACAGGGCTATCTTCAGCAAACAGGTAAGCAGTAAGCGAGCATTAGCATGGATCTCTGTTCTGCTGAAGGAGAGGTCATTCCAGCTGGCTCTTTATCGCCTTTTCACTGTTACGTTTCCTTTTTGAAAGTCCTTTGTTTGATTTCTGTTCCTGGAATGGAATGAAAAGCCCAGAGCACAGGGAATGAGAAATATGTACCACCCCTGTTTCCTGGGGTTTTGTTTTGTGGCGTGAGGGTGAATGGGTCCTGATGCATGTTTGGCTCTGTCATGCAGAATGAATAAAGTAATATAATAATATCTTCTGAAGCAAGTGATGTTGCTGGATTGTGAATGGGGGAGGGGAAATTAACAGCAAAGACAGAGCTGGTTAATGGACCTGTTAGAGGGCATTAGCTGATGAAGACAGGACATGGCTGGCATTCTAAAAAAAGAACACACAAATGTCACCTGCACTGTATATTACGGGTATGTATGTGTATCTCCATCTGTCATTCTGTATTGGTCCAGCTGTATGACCAGTCTCCAAGGGAACTCCTAGTTCTCCAAGGGAATCTGAATTTTATGTGGCCTTTACAATCTGGCCTCATGCTGGGGGGATTGGAGGGCTCAGGGAAGAAATACAGATCTTTTCATCTCTAGGGTGTCAATTCCAATCCAAGCCACCAGTCCTAGTCCAGGGGACTGGCTGGTTCAGGAGACTGGGATATCGGATATGGGAGACAGGACCTTTCACTTCTAGGACACTGGTTCCAATTTGTAAGTAGATTGACTGATTCAGTTTGGCACCTGTAGAAGTAAAGTTGTGGGACAATAGGTTCATGGGTATTTTTGTGGAGTCCCTCAAATACCAGTGGTTAAGTGCTGTCTCCACTACAATGCCATGCAGTGGTATATATGCTGTGTGACTGTCTACACTTGAGCTGTAAGGACTCCTGGCATTAACAATGATCGAGCAGTAGCAACAAGATGGCAAGAGAGCAGGGATAGAATGAGGGATTTTCAGCATGAAAGAACAGGTTGAGCTAAAAGAGATAGCCCTTAGCTCAAGCAGTGGAGGTTGTAGATTCTCTCTTCTCTTCTCTCCCACGGTGGAGTTGCTGCACACACCAGAATGTTGACCTGGTAACGGAGGCCGAAACTGACAGAGTGAAATCCAACAAGGTTTAGTTAGCTAGCAGTCATGCAGTTCCAGAAGCAGTGCCAGCAGCAGCTCCCTGGCCCCAACCGTGACACACACCCACACACTTACATGTCCTGGTTCCTGTTAGTTTTTCTAAACCCAGAGACTACAACTTCCAGCATGGAATACTGGATCTAGCAACACCCCAGCCCCCTCTCCCCCTTCACAAACATCATCCTCAGAGGCTCACAGATGAATTTATGCACACATGCTCACACCCATCACAAACACATATGGATGGATGCATCCACTCAAGGACCCATGGGCACACACACGGATGTTATATTTTTAAAGATGCCTTCAAACTCTCAGTTTGAATGAGTAATAGTGAGCATTATTCCAACAGCTGCTACTGTTCATACCAGTGAAACCAGCTTTGTAACGTCTCTGTACCTTAAACTCTAGTGTGTTCCACAAATCATTGATTTAAGGCAGTGGTCCCCAACCTTTTTGTGGCCAGTAGCACATTCATGTTTTCAGAAGAGTGTGGCAGGCGCCAACAATTACTCACATACAGGGCCGGCTCCAGGCACCAGTGGAGCAAGCACGTGCCTGGGGCAGCACATGCTACAGGGCGGAATTCCATCCATTCTGCAGAGTCGGAGCATTGTTTTGTTTTGTTTTTTGTTTTGTTTTTGTTTTTGGGGGTTTTTTTGGTGCCAGTTCTGGGCAGTGCAGAGAGAAGCTGGAGAGAAGCTGGGAGGACAGAAAACATTGGTGCCCACAGCCTGCAGCCCTGGAGTACTCTGTCCCCAGCAGGCGGGGGACCCCGGCTTCTCTCCCCTGCTGGGCACTAGGCAGGCCCCGCGCCTGCCAGAGACAGAGAACACCGGCACCCACAGCCTGCAGCCCCGGAGTTCTCTGTCCCCGGAAGGTGCGGGGCCATGGCTTCTCTCTGGCTTAAGCCACATCCCCATGCTTGACAGGGATCGAGAACACTAGTGCCCGCAGTCTGCAGCCCCGGAGAAGCTGGAGAGAAGCCGCAGCCCCGTGCCTGCCAGGGACCGAGAACACCGGTGCCCGCAGCCCCAGAGTTCTCTGTCTCTGGCAGGCGCCAGGCCGCGACTTCTCTCCCCTGCTGGGCACTAGGCAGGCACACATAAATGCCCCGGTGGGCGCCATGGCACCCGTGGCCACCACATTGGGGACTACTGATTTAAGGCATCAAATATTTAGCATCAGGAAATTAGTCTCTTCAGTGGAAAGTATCCCATGCAGTGGAGGCTTGTTACAAAGTGGTGGCCTGCATGGTGATTTGAATTCCCGTGGATCCCTGGAGCCTGTGAGGAGTTTCCCCTGCCGGGACTAAGTTTGTTGTGTCTCTATAAATAAATGCTGACAAGGAGAATATGGCCTTCTCCTCCCCATGTGTGCATAGAGCTGAGAGTGTGCATGCCTTTCTGTGTGTTTGCATACGACTCTGGGTATGAGTCTGCCTTTATCCTTTAATCCCCTTGTTAATTTACACCATCTCTGTCCATGCCGACACATTGTTACTGAAAACAGGCTCTCACAAACTCTATGACTTTACCTCTGGACCCTAAATCTAGACAGAGGCTCCCACTGCCAGTGACTAATTAGCCAATCTACTCCATCTTTCCAGAGACCTGATTTGAAGGCTGAGAGGTGGGGTTGAGGGTAAGGCTTGCCTTGCACACAGCAGCTCACAATAACCAGCATTGCCTCTGACACAAGGCAGACATTTCTGCAGTGCTGAGAAATGTCAGTGACTCTGGGAATGTCACCCCAATCGTACTTTGCTTTCCTAGCTAATTTATCACACGCTGTTTCTGACACCTAGGATTCATCATCAGATACCAGTGGGGGGCAGAAAGAAAGGGGATAATGGAGCCACTAGGAACTGAGCTCTGCATTTTTCCCTGCTCTAAATATGTCTTGCTCAATCCAGTTAAGGAATATCAACTTTTCAAATCAGCGAGATAAATACACCAAGAAAGGATCCAGATAGGGAAAATGATACTAAAGACCTCAGAATGAAAGAGTGGGAGATGAGGACATAGACAAATCTGCCAGGGTGGGGCTGGAAGGAGGCATGAAAATTTCTGATGAAAGCTACAGCCAGTCATGGTTGGTTAGTTTTTCTATTTCTGATGAGGAAGTGGTGGCCCTGTGCTTTCTCCAGTGAGCGCTGGTCTGGGGAGGAACTGAGGGCCTGAGTCATGTTTCACATGTGTTTTAAAGGCAAGGAATGCCAGTGTGCTCAATGGAGTGACTCAGAGGCAGCATGAGTGAGATTAGAATCAGGCCTGGTAACTTTATCTTGATTAGAGTCAGAGAAAACACTGTCATGGGATTATGCAGAGGACAAAGACAGAGAGAGAAGGAGCAAAAGAGGGAGACTGTGAGAGCAAATTGGTGAGACAGACAGGGCCAATGAATGGGAATGAGATGTAGGATGGGGGATACATTTTCATCTTCCTTCTTGCTCTGTGTAAGGGGCAACAGGGCATTGGCACATCCCCCCTGGGAGCAGTGTAGGGACAGAAGAATGCCTCAGAGAGGAATGAATCCATGCTCCCCCTTACTCCAGAAGAACAATCATTTGCTACTGGTCCATGTCAGTAACAACTTCCCACCCTCTGTGCCAGCTCATCAGCACAGGCTGATGTGTTGGAGGGCGAAGTCAAGGCTCCATCCATGGGCACAGTCCAAGCCCAGACAAACATCCCAGTGGTGGTGGTTGAGAAGGGGCATCATTCAGTTCATCCTCTCAGCATTTTCCATTTCTAGGACTTCTGTGAAGCTCTAGCCACACACTGAAGCTGTTCTCCCAGTGGAAAACCCAGAGGCCCAGCAATAGAAATGTCACTACCTGCCCTCTCTCTAGGGCAAATTTCTTCTGGAATGCGGTGGGACAGGCTGACTTAGGAGATGTATTCTACAATTCCATGTGCTGGCTTTGGGGATTGTTACTAGTTTCTTCCACATTCCTTAAATCTTCAGCCACACTGGTGTTTCAGACAGGAGAAGATGCTGCTGTAACTGCTGCACAAGTCTGTGCTGGACTTTTATTTTGTTGGAGGTGAGCAGGGTGGTAGAAGGTAAGGAGGAGGCTCTGAAGAGGGAGAAAAAAACCACAGGATGGCCTAACTCCTTGTTTGAGAGACACACTGATACCCTTATGGGCAGTAGACAGGGACCTTACACAGCAGGCTGCTTTGCTGATTGATGTCCTGTTCAGAGGTTTGTTTCTTTCTTTTACCCTTCTTCTCCCCACTGGAACTTTTCAATTGGTAATTACAGTTGAAGCGGACAATCTATCTTTTTATTTTAAGGTTTGATGCTCTGCTAGTGGCCTTTGGATAGCAGGCTGCTAAAAAACTGTGGCAGAGATGGAGTGAAGACTTGCGTGTGTGTGTGTGTGTGTTCACACATGTCTATGCATCAGTGCCTGTGTGTAGCAGATGTATATGTTTATGTATCTGCATGCATGCCAGAGTGGGGTTTTGTGTGTTTGTAGGAATGATTTACGTGCATATAATTGTGTGCAAGCATTTCTTGTGCGTGCATTATAGTTTGAGAACACAGACTGTGATGGCAATGGGTGTAAGTACAGCTTCTCATTCTTTCCTTGCTACAGAAAAGGAAAATGAGAATAACAGTTTCAGACTTTATTTAACTGAGAAGGCAATGAGGCCAAAATCTTAGTGTTGCAGTCTATTTGGTCAGGTGCCTATGCAACTGTTTCTTGTCTGTGTCCTTCCCTCATACATACCTCAGGAGTCAATGTAATGACATCTGCTGCATTTGCTGGCACTGAGAGATACAGACTTAAGATCAGGCCCTTTTTGGCTTCCCACACATCAGATGTGCTGCACCCTTGACAGGCAGAGGCCTGTCTTCACCTGAGAACATCTCACTGGAGTGCTCCTTCACAACTCCTCCAGATTAGAATCCCATTTTCATGGAGTCTGGACAAATTAACAACAAAAATTACTACTACTAATAAATATGAAGCACTTATAAGATGCTCTTCATTTCCAAATTACTTTGCACACTTTCCCTGATCAAGGGCTGGGTAATTAAAACTTTGGCCGCTTTTGAACTTGAAGAATGAATTTGAGCTCATCCATGGGACACTGAGAGCCAAAGATTTTTCAGTAGAAAAATGTAGTGTTCCCATCCATGCTCATTGTTCCTCTCTCTCTCTCTCATTTTTAAAAAAACAAGGAACACACAACTCTCCCATCTCTACCTTTGCCATCCCAACTCTAAAGCAGGGGAAAGAATAGAGTTTATTTCCTTCTCCTCCCTCATATAAGGATTTTGATTATAAGCAGCCTATCACTGATTGTTCAAATCCAGGGCTAAATTAAGGTCACCATGTGTTGACCCGCTAAAAACTGTGGATTTGACAGATGAAAAGATGGGATCCTGACCCAACAGTGCTTGGGATCTCCATGGCCTCTGTAGACATAGGATCATGAGGTGTGGGAATCGCTGCCCAGCTATAATCCAAATTTCAACTTTCTTCATGCCAGATTCAAAAATAAATGATTTTTCACAAGACCAAAGAACCCCAAAGCACAATAATGTCAAGTTTTAGGAAAGTTAGAAGTGGAAATGGATCCAGAGCAACCACACTGATGGAACAAAGCAGGAGCGGCCAAACACACAGAAATGGAGCAGGGGCAGACTGAATTCATGGAAATCAATAAGCAGCAGCTGGGCTCCTGGGAGTGAGACAGGAGATGCTGAACACACCAAAATGAACTAGGAGGGGGTCTCAGCTTTACAAAGGGTGGTTACGTCAGCACCCACACACTTGCATCCCATCATGCATTGCTAGAAGAGGCTGTTTGCAGAGGCCCTGGGTGGCTGTGTGACCAAAGATAAAGCAGAATTTTCCTCAATAAGAAATGAGCAAAAGCAGAAAAATAAAGGAAAAGATAAAATTAAGTAGGTCTTGCTTGGATGCAAGAAATTCAAAGTGCCTCTCTTTCTCTCCTGGGCAGTTTTAATGTTTTAGTCTCTTCCAGCTCAACAAGAAAATCAAAACCAAAAAGCAAGGTGTCCATAGGCACTGCTGAGAGAGGGAAATGCAAAGGGGAGCTTCATAACCGCCCCTTCCCACCGCTCCTTTGTCTGCAGAGTGCTGCTGCCTGATAGATGTGAGGGAGATGTCTATTTTACCCCACTCTCAGGCTATTGATTTTATTATTCAGGTTTTTACCTCACTTTGCCCAAGTTGCCCCCGCCTCCCGGCTGGAATTAAATCATAGTTCTGGTGTAGCTAGGATCAAACATCCTGGCACTGCATTCTATTGCTGTGTGACACCTCCCCAAGCCACACTAGAGAGGAGCCACAACTCAAGTGACAAAGAGCAGTGTGAAGGAAGGGTTTGGAGGAGAACTCTCACCCCTGGGAAGAAACTTCTGCTGGTTTATTTTGAAATGACTCTATTTTGCTTAAGGAAGGAATAAAAGACGAGAGTGAATTGCTAAAGATGAGTTCAATGAGGCTGTGTCAGGTGCAGCCTCCTGCACTCACCGACTCCGCCTGCCTGCTGAACCACACAGACACTCACTGTGAGAAACTCTTACAGCAAAGTGAATGAGCGTTTCCATCACTGCCATGCCAGTGTCTGTGGTACCAGTCCCCAGACAGAGTATAACCAGGGCCGGCTTTAGGAAGTGCGGGGCCCAATTCGAACAGTTTCGACGGGGCCCTGGCAGGGATGACTATACATTTAAAAAAGAGTAAAACACCTATGGGGCTTATACTCACCGGGTGGTGCTCCGAGTCTTCGGCGGCGAGTCCTTCACTCACTCCAGGTCTTCGGTGGCACTGAAGGACCTGCTGCCGAAGTGCCGCCGAAGACCTGGAGCAAGTAAAGGACCCACCGCCGAAGTGTTGCCGAAAACCTGGAGCGCCGCCAGGTGAGTAAAAATTAAAAAGGTGCCTCTAACCAGGGAAGAGATTCTCACTGGGCGTGGGGCCCTCTTAGGCACGGGGCCCGATTCGGGGGAATTGGTGGAATTGGCCTAAAGCCGGCCCTGAGTATAACTGGCAGAAGGCCAGGACCACCCTGCAGCACTCCCCAGAGGAATCACTGCATTCACCTACCCTTTTGGGCAGGTAGGGCTCTGTGCACCAATTTGCGTACACTGCTTTCCACTGACTGCAACCGAGAGACACCAGCATAAAACTGGTGTAACTTAACTGCAAAGCAGGCCCTTTTTCTATGCTCTCTTATGAGTATCACTTCATCTTTTCTTCCCTGCACATCGGCTTGTGGTGGCCTGGGGATACCTGGCCTTTCAGGAAGCAGGGAGAGCAAAAAGGATTTTTGAAACAAGTTTCTCATTCACTTATTTGCATCAGGATCCACTTTAGCAGTTACGCTACTGCCTACCCTGTTTGGACTGGAGTTGCTTGTTCCCATGTGAACGGATTCAGAGATGAGACACAACTGAACTCTTAGCATGCTTCACACCTGAACTAACCTGACATCTTTGTTTTTGTACATTCTTTAATTGCTTAATGTAATATGTCCAACGGGAGCGGAAATGTAATGGACAATAATGATGTAAGCTGGTGTGGCTACAGAGCAGAAAGCTTGACAGCTAGAATTTGGGATACTACACAGAGCTGTGAAAGGGGCATATTGCTGCTGGTGAGACAGCTGGTTGGAGCATTTTCAACAGAATGTTTTTCCACTGAAATAATCTGTTTTGCTGAAGTTGAATTCTTTCAGGGAGATGTGTCGATTTTGACTGCATTTTCAATAGGAAGGTTTCTGAGCTCCAATGACCAGAGAGAGAGAGAGCTGAATCAAAACCCCAACCTTTAGGATCCCCAAATGAACATTTTGGCACAATACCATGTTGTTAAAAAGTTTGCATGGTTTTGTTTTTTTTCCAACTCAGACGGAAAACGGTAAAATCTCAGAAATTGTCATGAAATGGAATTGTTCTTCTCCAGCCAATCTCTAGTCAAAGCCACTGGCCTCTCAGAGTGAGAGGGGCCAACATCTTGCTCTGCTATAATGCTCCTCCAAGGGGAATTTCCACCCTGAGACCCTTGTTTTAGAGTAAATCATACCTGAAAGTCCACATGACAAATACATATCACACCTCTGTGGGTAATCTCAATCCACCTAGCAGGGAGGACTGCAATATTTTAATTAATATTAAAAATTGCATTAGTTCTTTTTAGAACGAGCTCTCAAATAGGAGAGAGATTTCAGGGTGCAGAAAACTTGTCACATCTTAGGAAACAATCAATATTCTCTGAAGCACTCTAACAGCCTCTTTTTTCATAGCAGATGGCATGAATTCATCTGAGTGTTTTATTGCCCTTATTTCCAGGGCCGATGAGTGTGTTTTGCCTTCTGTGTATCTCACATGTTTTTGTGTCTTTCTGCATGTGGTATTTGGCCATTAAAGTATGTTCAAGTGTGTGTCTGTGGGTATTTGTTTCTGTGTTTCACTGCTGGCTATATGGGTGATTTGCCAGTTTTTAGGTGTTTATTGCTGCTTTCATTTTGCTTGCTTGCAGGTTGTGCTAGGATGATTAATTCTGAAGAAATCAAGACAGTACAGATTCTTCTGGGGTACTTTTTCCTGACATCTCAGATACTGAATACCTGAGTGCACTGTGAACAGATGCCCTTTACAACCTACTCTACAAATACTGTCAACGATACATTTAAATAAATTCCAAACTCACCGCCTTTCTGTTTCTACAAAGAAAGCAACAATGAGATTATCATGATTACAGGATTAGCTGTCCTTCTGTCCCCTTTTCGATTTCTCGGTGCATTCATTTTAGGGCATCTTGTCCATGCCTGTCGCAGGATGGAATCTTACAATTCTTCCACTCTTAGGGTGGGATCAATTGCTTATTGCCTCGCAGGTCTGACTGGTTTCAGGTACCTGCATTTCTTTCCTTTGGGAACTTGTGACCAGCGATTTTGACCAACCAACCTTGCTTAACAAAGTATTTTTATTTAGTTGTTGGACTAAAGCATTGAAAAAAAAAAAAGGATTTAAAACAACAAGCAGGCTACATGCATATTTAATCTCATCTACTGTCATACTTCACTATAAGTTATGTTAGACAAGTTACTGCAAGGAAACAGAACCAATTTACTTTCTCCTAATAAGCCTACATCCTCCTAAGTCTCTATGGCTATGTCTACACTGCATGGCTGGCCCAGGTCAGCTGAGTAGGGTGCATGGGGCTCAGGCTGCAGGGCTATAAAACTGCAGTGTAGATGTTTGGGCCCAAGGTGGAGCTCAGGATCTGAGACCTTCACCATGCGGTGGGTCTCAGGACCCAGATTCCAGCCCAAGCCCAAATTTTATAGCTCAGAAACCTGAGCTAAGCCTCATGAGGCCGAGTCAGCTGACTCAGCCTCTGAGTCTCAGTGCCCTAGGCTTTTTGTTGCAGAATTAAGTGTGACTCAGTTGGTTCTCCTGAGGGTGACCCATCCTGTTCAAACTGTTTTTGCTGTTCCCCACACCAAGGAGAGCAGGTAAGCGCTATTAAGGCTACTCACTCAAGAATTGTCCCTTAAGTGTATGCCAGTAGACAGCTGTGAGAGAGGGCCTCCTCCCTCTTTCCCTAGCGTAGGCTCTGCTACCCAGTCAGACCCCAAGGGGGAAATAATCATTCCACTGAATATAAAATGAGTCATTATTAAAGAGCACCCCCACAGTTGTCACATGGGTAATACAAATATTAGCTTAAATCTACTCTCCTAAGGTTGGCTGGTCCTAGGGTTTCCTCCGTCATGACTGCTCAGGCCACACTCTGGTCCTCTCTCCTGAGAGAGAGAAAGACTCCCACACACCTTCTTTATATGCAGGTGGACATAATAATGTCTGTTTCAGGGAGCCGACCTTTTCCTAGCAGGATCAACTCCTGCGAGGCATATTTCAGGCAAACACTCCTCTTGTTACTTGCCACACCCATTAAAACCATGCCCAGGAGAGACTTTCCCCTGGGTTGTGGTTGCCAGAAGACCTGTCATTTGTGGTGTGTCCTTTTCCATCAGCATGAAACTGTCTCACAACTCCAGCATACCTCTGGGACTCCAGCAGAGAATGGAAAATGTAACCAGTCACATTAACACAAAAACAATGAGCCAGCCAGCCTCACTTGGAGTTGGCCCCTCTGATTGCCCATTTGCTGGGGAATTGCCACCAAAGGGTAGGTCTCTGAGTCTTCTTGGCCACAGGTGTCCTGAACTGGCTCTGTGGCCTGAAGGTACTTAGTTTATATCAAGCCCTTTTGCACCAATATTTGCCACAACCTGCTTTTACTAGACCAGGAACCATTCCTCTTCCATGAATAGGGCATGTTACACCCCTTGGTAATCCCATTCTGTGGGCCTTGTCTAGACTACATCTCCTTATTACCATGCTTGGGAAAGGGGTAAAGGCCTTGACTATGGCTGCATTCCCCTCCCCCCCCACAACACAGCATCTGGGTCGTCCATTCTTTGTAGTCATGGCGTCAGCCAGCCCACAACTTTCCTCAAAATCACATTTCATCATAGGAAAGAATTTCTGTATAAGCAACACACAAAAATGTGGGGAACTGGTGGCTTAGCCTAGTGCCTAGGCCATCATCATTTTAGCTCCCCCTCTGGAGCCTGAAAGTAATTTGGGTATTTTCTCTTTCGTGGGACTTGGCTTTATTAACAATAAGAGCAATAAGATAACAAAGATCAGTTCAAATTTTCTTCCCAGGCTTCACTGGTCCTGTGGTTTCTCTTCTCTTAGGCAGAATTCCCACTGATTCAACAAGGTGAGGATTTTCTGCACCATGTCTCTCACCTTAAGGTCAGTGGGCTGACTCAACCCTCTGTACTGATCAGCTGTGTTAGTTTAGTACTAACTGGGAAGAAAGAATACCATTTAGTGATTCATTTAAACAGCTGCACTTAGGTGTTCCTTGGAGGTCTCTCATCCAAGGACTGACACTAATCTACTGTCCTGTGTGATGGGATCACTGACCAAAGTGAGATGCATTGGTGATCTCAGCTGACTGCCATGGGCTTTGGGTCAAGTCCATGGTCTGTTGTGAGGCTTCATGTCTCAGTTCTCACTTGCTAAAGCTGTGTTTTAAAAGAATAATTTTGCCACTTTCTAGAGACTTTTCATAGAAGAAACCATAGAGATTTTCATATGGAGTTATCGTAATTCTTGAGGGTCAATATCATGAACTTGTCATGAGCAAAAGCGAATTCCAATTAAGATCTTCAGTCTTCCATGAGTGCATTATTCCACTTTATTACTTTAGAATAAAACTGAAAAAAAGAATGATTTCTATTTTACAAAATAATAATTTCAAATCAGATTTAATTGCTAAGAAAAGGGACTAGCCATCTTCAATTATCGTTATGGGTGATCCAAAATTCTAGTACCCCTGTTTTAATTAAAAGTAGATGTGCTATCGACAATGCTCTCTTCCTAGTGTGTGATGGCAACAATAGCAGGTTATTAGGAAAAGTAATATCAAACTAATCTGACTTGATCTGTGTAGTTATTAGGCCTAGATAATTATTGGTATTGATTTTATTACTAATATCCCTGCTATAATAAAAGATCAAATGCAGCATATGTGACTGTGTCATTTATTGCTCTGTCCACTTATTTGGCTTTGGATTAGCTGCATATTGTTTCCACTTGTTTGAAATTCATGTAAATGTTAAAATTACACCATCATTAGACCTCTGTTTTCCATCTCTTCTCTCATTTCCATTCTAAACTCTCAATTTTTCTCTCATCTGCCATCCACTCTATTCTGTTCTACAACAGCCATCACCCTGGTATCTATCATCCTTTGCCTTCTTGCCCCTCTCTGCTTCTTCCCTCTCTTGGAACTCTCACAGCCTTATATGAAACTACATCAGGTGAGCCAAAAGGTGAAGCAAATACTTGCATATTGTTCCCTTCCTGAACTCAGCCAAAGGAGCTGTTAGCAACTCTGTAGCCAGTGAAGCAAGGGCAGGCTGCAGGGCACACAGAGAAAAGGCCAGAGTTGCTCTCGTCCACAAACATGAAGCCAAACAAAAGGAATAAAGCCCAGATCTATGTCCTTTCTCCTCTTCACCATGCAGGAGTTTTTGTTTCAGACTTGAGCGAGGAGCATGGCATGAGGGAATTACTCCACCTGTCTGGCATTTTCCCAACCGATCCACTGTCAGGTATATTGGAACAGAATATGATCTCATTGGGTAAGATCTCTCCAAGAAGGCAGCACACAAACGGTTATGGAGTACTGATTGTAGCAGTGCAGTGCACGGCACTTGCCCTTGGTTCCTGATGCTCCCAGAGGCTGGGACTGTTATAGGACAGAGTTAAATTATACCCTGGGTGAGTTCAGTTTACCAGTGAATGTTTTTTCTCTCCCGTCCCTCCATTCCCATCCATGTGCACTCCGGGATGTAACGACTGGGCTGCAGTGCTGCCCCCACCACTCACACAGCTCTATAAAAAACAGATCATTGGTCATCTCTGACAGAGGTACATAACCTGACATCCTGCATGCTTTGAGTGCAAGAGGTGGTCTTATCCCTGCAGCAGGGTTCCTGGTTCACAAGGTTTTTATTGATCATTGTTTTTCTAAGGAAAATATCTGGGCTCATAAAAGTCAGGGTCTGGTAGCACCAGCTTAGCACAGGGTGTGGGCTTTCCTCACTAAACATTGCTACCAAGCCACCTCACTCCTGACCAGTGGTGTCCCCAGTACAAGACCTTTGCCCAGCTCTGCCTAGGCTCCTCTGTTACAACCTACAGCATTCCCCTCTAGGCCTTTCCTGACCCGAGACTGGCCGTCATACCAGCTTTTTCAGTGCTTTCTGTGATAAGGACAAGGTGAGTCTACCAGGCTCACTTTAGTTGTGATTATAAATCAGGTCTTCCAGGCATGAAAGGTCAGTGCTTTAAACTACTGAGACCAGACTAAATCAATTTTTTTTTAAAATCCTATATAATGTTTGATCTCTTAAGAAGCCCGCCTCTTAACTCCACCTCCCATACAACCTTCTCTGCGCATGTATTGGTCTCTCCTCTCCTCTAGACCTCAGGATGCCCTCATGTCCAATAACTCCTCACAGAACCTCTGACTCGTCTGTGTCATTTAGAAAGCTGAACAGGAGATCATGCAATTGGAAGGGAGAGGAAGGTTCCACAGGGCTGTGTGGGAAAGAAGAGAAGCTTTGTGGTCCAGGTGCATGTGGGAAGGGGAGAAGATGAAAGTGACCTGGAAAGAGAAGAGTGTGTGGGGTCAGGGTCATACATGACAGAAGGAGAAGGGTCTCTCAGACTTGTAAGGGCAGGAGGTTTGCAAAAATCTGGCTCGGAGATCAGAGCAAGGGCTCCCACAGGTTGGAAGTTTGGATAAACACTGGGATTTCTGGCTTATTAACAAACATCTTAGGATGTCCATCACTACTCCGACCAAGTTCTGTCCCTCCTGTTACAATCCTGGTGAGCTCCCACTGCTGGATGCTCACAAGCCTGTTGTATTGGACCCAAACCTTGGGCCCACATGCTCTTGGCTTGTTGAGGCTGGATGAAGTTTAGGCATAGTATCTCTGACTCTGGCCCTGTAAGCACACACTCCAAGCATAGATGCAGTCTCTGGCGTGTGGTGACTCCACATTCCAATTGCTTAGGCTCTGAGGCTAACACTGGCTCCCCCAAGCCTCTCCAATAGCTGCTGCATGTGCCCAGAGTTCCACAGAAGCCAAGGACCCTGTGATTTACTTACCGTTTCCCTCTTCAGAGACTGTCTAACAGGATAAGCAAGTACCACTCAGACTCTGTGAAGGAGTTCTAAAGACACACACACTTTACTCATTGAGAAATTGTATGAGCACAAATAATATACAACCGTATGCATAGGTGTTGGAACTAGGAGTGCAGCTGCACCCCCTGGCTTAAAGTAGTTTCCATAATATAAAGGGTTTACAGTTTGGTTCAATAGCTCTCAGCACTCCCACTATACAAATTTTCCCAGCACCTCTTACTGCATATAAAGGCCTTCCTTCAGTGTCCTCACCACTTTGAGAGACCTTTGAGTTTCAGAGTCCCAAGGACCTCCTCTCTGGCTGCTCAGACTTCAGCTTCTGGTCAGTCGGAGAGCTCTCAAGAGCAGCCATTGTCTTTTTATGACTTTCCTGTCCTTTCTGTCATGTGATCATCCTGGTCAGCCGTAAAACCCCCATCAGGTGCTATGCTACTGCACACATGAAGCCCAGATTGGAAAACTGGTTTCCTGCAGCTTGGCTACCCTCTTTAGCAAACCCATTGTATTGCTGGAGCAAAGTCATTCAGTATTAATGATCTTGATCACCCTGCTTTGTTCGCCCTCTGCCAAAAACTCTTGGAATTACAGTCCAAGATGGAGGCAAAACGACAACAGGGAAGGTACTGGGTAGCCTCACAGTCAAAACGGAACTCACAAAACAAAATGGAGTTTATAGTTTCGCCACCCCCAAACATTCATAAATCATGAGCCAGACTGCCAAAAATCATGAGATTTTTTAAAAAACAATAAATTTTCAGTTCTTATTTGCCTTCTGGTTTATGAACCATTAGTGTACACTTGGTTCACATTTTCAAGCTTTTGTCTGAGGTCATGAGGGTTGGGAAACTTCCGTTTTTTAAAGATAGCTGAGATTCTCATGCAATCGCTTGATTCCAGTAGTAGAGGCTCTGAAGAAATGCACTAAATATCACAGGGCTCACAATGAACTCATGAGAGTTGGCGACAGTGCAGACAGACACTACATCTTCACTTCCACGAATGAACGAAAACGGAAGTTGTTAGCACCAGATCTCTGAACTCCTGTCCTTAGCTGCTTTCTATGAACTGTGGGGAAAACGCACTGTCGTCTACCAAGAAAGGATTACCCCCTTAGAAAATGTGATATTGAGTTGCCTTTAAAATAACCCTCTGTGATCTGGAGCACATTAAAACAAACTATTGCACAGAAATTTCATTTAAACTTCATGGGCTCCTTCTATACCCCTGAGCACACCTTTGTTGATTTACCCAGGGGATGGGGTTCATTTTGCTCATCTTGTCCCAATTCCTTAGGAATTATATCTGTCATGGTATTGACACTGATTGTACAGGCATGAGAGAAGGGAAGGAAGAGGAGACTGATCAGATGTTATTAAGATTGTCTAGCGGTATTTCTGTTCATATTATGGGCAGACAAATGCCATATCATCAATTTAGTATCTGATGAACTGGAGATTTATCCCAAAGATCAAAAAATTGTTGAATAATTGTGTCTATTTTGCTGTTCTGCCTCCTGACTTTGCAGTCTTGTTTAGGGTCTGCCACTGGCTATCATTAGCATTTCTCTCTTTCAAAAGAGCTATAAATAGCAAGAATGCGAGTCATACATACATATCAATAAATATAAAAGGGTATAATTTCTGCCATGAATATGAAGATTAAGCATACTGTATCTCATTCCTGTTTGATGCCTGAGGCACTAGGAGCTGACTATCAAAAATGCCCAAGCACCAAAGATATTAGTTAATATTTGTATGTGCTCCGCTTGTTCTTTTGCCAGCATGACAAACAGCTTGATGGAGATATTTCCAGAGGTGCTCACACTTTCATTCTCTTTTTCAGTGACTCTGGTCATATGGAGGGATCTTATCAAACCAAAAATGCTTTCATTTTTGTTTTCGGTGAAGAGACTTGCTCTATGGGGTGGTGTTATGTTGAAGGAAAGATTTAAGAGCAGAGAAATGGCTATGATTAAGGATTTCTGTTACTTCCTGAAACATTCAGAAGTTCAAGGATTCCTTTTAAGTCAATGGGAAGATGAATTTGGCTCTCGACATTTACCTGAATCTCTCTGTACTTACGTGAACCTTTTTGGTGTAGGAATCAGGCAACAAACCTCCAAAGAGCAAGCTTTCTGGCAAGATTTCTGTTTATTTCTGGTTCCAGCCAGGTCTGAGGTACCAGAACAGTCATTCTTGTGCTATTTTAGGCAACATCCTGGTGTGATCCTGACCAACACTAGAATATACAAAGTTACATGTAAAGGAAAAAGATAACTACCTCTTTCCTAACCTCCAATTAGGTTCAGTTAAGGTTAAGATTCAGAGCAAGTCTAATGTTATCTGAACTGGTTCCTCATCCTTAACTGCAACGCCACAAATTCTGTATAATTGTTGGCATTATCAAAGACTCATCCAGGGCGCAGAGAACACTTACTTGAGAAGATATCTATTTACATTTCTGTCTCTACCTTATAGCCCTCTGATTGATAAAAGCCAGTGATTTTCTTATCTGAGATGAAGACAGCCATTTGAGAGCACATACATATTAAACCTTGTCCCATCCCCTCCAAACTCCTAGCTCTGCTTGGTTGGGGCAACACCAACCAAGGCAAATTTACCAGTGTATTCAAGCTACTGTAGGCAAAAATCCATATCTGTTGCAATTATGTGGCTGTAATAGCTGCCAGCCACATCCAGTCTGGACTCCAGTGATAAACACCCACTGAATGAGGGCACAGGCAGTGTAAAGTCTTGGATGCAGATATCCTGCTACTAGTAACATATGTGCAGTGCCTGGGCCCATTTTTGCGCTGGAGTGAAGAATTTTAGATGTGCTGCTGCTGCAGCGACTGTGGGAGCAATCCCTGTTTCCTCTTGAATGGCTGGACTTCGTGAGGTATGGGCCCAGTTCCATTCCACCAAAACACTGAATTCTGATGCTTTGTATTTGCCTGTAGATTTCTCGGTTGGATTGTACTTCTATATATGTGACTGAAGATGAGTATTGGAGGATGTCTTTTGTTGGATGGGCGCCTTGCGCAAGTTTTTATGATTGCTTTCACAAAATCAATAAAGGCTTATGAAAAACCACCGGCAACAGTAATAATACATCTCTCTTTGTGTCGCAACTTGTAGAACAACTAAGAAAAGAAGCAAACACTCTATGAAGAGAAAATCAAAAATAGCCCCCTCCAATTCAGATCCAGTGAGCAATTCTGTTTGATCAAAATGGTGCCACGTAGCATCGGGGAAGAGGGGAGGAGGAGAGCAGGGAGAGATATATTACTTTTGATTATATTACTGGTGTTTTTTATTTTATAAGAGATGTGTCTAGATTTGAAGGAAGAAGTAGATACGTAGAAAACCCCTTCTAAGTCATTGAGACTTTGAAAGAAATGTTTTTGAACTTTAAAAAAAATGTTATTTTTTTGTCTAACTCTCAGATAGTTTTATGTTAGGTGTCACCAGGTGATGCCATTACAGTTATAGTGTTCCAAGTTATTTTTCTTAGTGTGCAAGCAAATGTTTAGACTTGGAAAGACATCCTGAGTTTTTCTTAGTTTGTTATGATGGTTCTGTGTTGAGTGAGCTGTGTGAGCAGAGGGTTCTTTCTCTGCCTTGTCAAGTTAGAATCTGTTCTGGAGGCAGAGCTGCTCTGTGGGAAACAGGCATTTGTGATGGGCTGATATTCCTTTAACCATTCTAGTTCTAGGACCCATGTATATGTGTAAATAAAACAAATTACACTTAGAATATACCCAAAGTCCATGTCACTATTTGACTACCATCTCTGTGCTAATGACTCACATATCTACCTGTTTTCCAGATCCACCTCTTTCTGTCCATACTAAAATCACAGCCTCTCTCTATTTACTTCATGTTGTCTAGCTGTCAGCTGAAGCTAAACATGGCTAAAACAGAGTTGCTAATCTTTTCCCCTCAAGCTCTCCCCTCACTATCTTTCTCAGTTATTATGGACAACACTGCTATCCTGCTAGTCATTCCGGCTGCAACCTGGGTATAATCTTTGACTCAGACTTCTCTCTGAAGTGCTCACTGCTTTTTCCAAGATGCTACTTCTTTTTAGCACTCCTACCAGAGGAAACTGAATCCTCGTGCAGAAGGTAGCATGTGTTTGTGTGGTGGGGCAGGAAGCATGTTACAGAAGGCTGGGAAAAGCAGTATGAATACAGAACTATTGGATAGGGCACCCAAATGGGAGTCAGGGGGATTCTGTTCTATTCAATCATACATTGAGATATCCTGGGTGAAGCACCAGCCCCTCACTGCCTCAGTTTCCCTACCTGTAAAAAGGTAGGGAAATTCTGACTGATCTTTTAAAGGCACCTTGTGATCCACAGGTGAAGTGCTGCTATAACATGCTAAATGTTATTATTTCATGTTTAATATTAATCTTCTGTGGGCACTTTTGGCTACTAATAAGCTGTCCCAGAAACACATTCCCTCCTCCACTCTCCATGCCATTATGTGGGGAGAGCTGGAGAAATAGATCTCTCTGTTCTCCATGGACCCTGTTTCAGGTTGCCAAGAGACAAATGAAGTCAGGGGAAGCTCCAGGTACTCAGGACCTCTGAAATTCATGTCCACGGAACCTACATTTTGCCACCCAGTATCAGAGGCCACTTTTGAAATATGGCTGCCTGCCTCTGAGGCCCCTGTTTCTTCCATCCTGACAGGTCATCCTCAAAGGCAGCAGGAAGTACCTTCCACTGTGCAGCTGCTCTACAGCAGTGGAATCTTCAACATCATAGTGCAGGGCATGAGCTGGAATCTTCAACTATTGGTAAAATATTTATATCTTTGTGAGCCCCTGTATCAGAGGGATAACTGCGCCCCCCCCCTCCTAGCCCCATATGGCAGTAGCATTCAACTGAACCTAGTGGGCCTAAAAATAAACAGTCAGAGGTCTCAGTGAAAGAGATGGAAACTCAGAGTTGCTTTTGTGAGGACCACAACAGACTTACTTTGCCGCTTCTAAGTATCTAACTGAAAGTAGGTGGGAAGCAGCAACCCATGACTAGGGACAAAAGTTTCTTTTCAGTGGGGTGAGAGGCAGAGTTTTCAGACTCCTTGGCCCTTGGGCAAGGCCTGATCTATCATGTGTAGTGTTGTATAAAACAAGGCCAGATATGCTTAAATGTAGAACATGGCTGAAAGGAATCACAAACTAGTTTTAATTAAAGAAAAATCACAAACATTTCCTGGGGGAGCATTCACCGAGATGAAATCTGAGCTGCACATTTCCCGAGTTTGTAACGTCGAGGTTTAAAAAAAGCCAACATTCTAATACTAGTGTTTTAAAGGTTAATGTATTCTCAACCATAACGCAAGTTGAACAAAAATTTTAGTCTAGAAAAATCATGCTATGGCATTAGGGGATTTACTAGATGACCTAGTAGGTCTTTTCCGTCTCTAATTTTTATACCTCTATGATTCCTTTTCCATTTCTTTCCTGGTTCACCCACCCAAGTTAACATTAAACCAGGGCTAAATCCATCAGGCGTTATATTTCAATCATAGTTATTACACTGAGGCTACACATACGGAACATGCTAGTGTAGTGATCCCCTTCTGGCTTAATATATTTCTTTTCCGTGCACAGCATTACAGCTCTTCCAGTGCCAGTGGCTGAGATGCATCACCGGGCATATGATACTGAAAATGATAGGCAATTCTAACCATTCAGTTTCCCACACATCTAGTTCAGGAAGAATGGGTGTACTCCAGATGCTAGAAGACAGAAAAATTCAAGAATCACAGATAGGAAAACATTTTGCCATGAAATGCGTTGATGGTTCGTCACAGAGTGGCTCCCCAGCTGAGGGAGCAGCTAACGCACAAACTAACCAGGGGTTTGATTCTCCATTGCTCTGCATGCTGTGTAGTGACTGACACCTGCACAGGATGGGTGTAGAATGCTACCAAAATAGAAGAGTAGTAGGTTCAAAGTCTCTTTCTGTGAAAGGGAATAGTAGAAACTGACCTTCTCTTTCTAAGAGGTAGTAAATATCATCATTCTGCAGAGTTTACCCAGAGTTCTCCCTTACAGGGAGGGGTCACTAAGCCAAAACACCACAGCCTTAACCCTGATCTCTCCCCTACCATACGACAACGACATCGGCTGCTACTACTAGAGCACTTCTCTATTTATGCCCCGTGTCATAACTAGAAAGGGAAGGGTAATAACCCTCCTGTATACAATACTATAAACCCCTCCTGGCCAGAAGCAGCAAAATCCTTTTATCTGTAAAGGGTTAAGAAGCTCAGGTAACCTGTCTGACACCTGACCCAAAACACCAATAAGGGGACAAGATACTTTCAAATCTTGTGGGGGTGGGTGCTAGGGGGAAGGGGAAGGCTTTTGTTTGTGCTCTTTGTTTTGATGGTGTTCGCTCTTGGAACTAAGAGGGACCGGACATCAATCCATGCTCTCCAAATCTTTCTGAACAAGTCTCTCATATTTCAAACTTTAAGTAACAGCTAAGCAAGGCGTATTAGTTTATCTTTGTTTTCTCAACCTGTGAATTTTACCTTTGCTAGAGGGAGGTTTATCCCTGTTTTGTTGTAACTTTGAAACTAAGGCTAGAGGAGGTTCCTCTGGGCTCTTTCAATCTGTTTACCTTGTAAAGTTATTTTCCATCCTAATTTTACAGAGATGATTTTTATCTTTTCTTTTTAATAAAATCCTTCTTTTAAGAACCGGACTGATTTTTCCATTCTCCAAAGACCCAATTGGTTAGGATATTATTCTCAAGACTTCTCAGGAAAGGGGATGTGAGGGCTTGGAGATATTTTGGGGGAAAGAGGAACTCCAGGTGGTCCTTTCCCTGTTTCTTGTTAAATCACTTGGTGGTGGCAGTATACCAGGTTTTAAACTAAGCTGGTAGAAATAAGCTTAGGGGGCTTTCATGTAGGTCCCCATATCTGTACCCTAGAGTTCAGAGTGGGGAAGGAACCCTGACACCCCACCCAGGTGTATGTGCTCCATACCCTTTAAACCTTTCGTATCTGCTCTCACACCTCTACAGAGCTGACCAGAAGACAGAGGGTAGAGAAATGGTGACTTCAATGCTCAGTTACTCAGAGACCGCATAGGACTCAGATGGGAAGCACACCCAGTCACATGGTTATATGTTTATAACAGAGAAGAATTTGTTTGAGAGAGAGCTATGTAACTATATTACTTTTCTTCTGTATTAGAGAAAATGGTTTAATTAGAGCAAGAACAGCACTCTGGGGTGTATGTAAATATGTGGTGCTTGTTTATTCCAGCAGTTTTTTAATGGTATATATAAGAATGTTATTAGTTTCCATTTTTAATTTGTAGTCAAGGTTCCTGTTTTCCCATCACTCTGCTGATGCTGGGAAATAACAAAACTGCTCCAAAATCCTATATGCAGAAGGAAACAGGGCAAAAATCCACTGATTTAGAGTGAGCCCTCTGTGTTTCTTGTATGTATGTAGCCAGAATGATGGCTCTTCTCCAAGGTCACAGGACTCTGAGCACCACCAAACACCAACCAACTGCTGCTTTGGCACCACAGTGAGACTAGTGGTGTAAAACAACAAGAAACCCAGCAAGCTCCATGGGGATGGTGGGCTGGCTTTTAAAGATCATTGATTTGAAAAGCAGTGACCATTCCTTCCATAAATATAACCAAAACCAGTCCTCAAGACAAGGAGGTGAGGCTGATTATAGGATGTTTTAAAATAGACCAGTGTTATTTTAACCCTCTCTTAATAAGTAGTTGCTTAATACTTGCCTGGCCCTCTCCTCTATATACAGGAGTAGTGGACAAGCCTTATCCACTGTAGTTCCAGTACTGAGCTCTCCCCATAACTGGGCCAATGTACCTTAGTTGTGCACATAACACACCCTGCAGTCCACCTTTGGATATCCACACAATTCTACCAGTACACCCTATGTACTACTTAGCCTCATCAGGGGACTCTTTGGTAAGAGGTGTCCTAAGAATAACCAGATAATCCTGTCTCATTACCCCCTACTGGTTCAGCCCTGATTTCCCCACCCCCAGCTCCACCAATGGGTAAAAATCAACTCCTCATATTATTCCAGGCCAAGATCTCTACTGAGCAGAGACTGACAGTTATAATAAATTGATTGTGACCAGTTCTGTGGTAGTTTTAAATCGAGGGGAAATATTCACTAGGGACTAGGATTAGCTCATTTCAGTTGTGTCCTAGACAGGAATGAAACCCAAATGTGAAATGTTGGTGTACAGTAAGCCCCTCTCTGCACTGCATCTCTGATTCTCCTTCACTTTACCAGAAAGTTCCCATTGGTATCATAATTATATAATTGCTTTGGATGAAGGCCCACATTAAAGATGACTGGAAGTAAAGCAAGTTCCCTAGTTGTAAGTCATATAGACAGTGGAGTAGTGTCTCAAAAGAATTGATGGCAACCTGATTCCCTGCATCATGTAACACCAGACAGGATAAAACATTTGGGAACAGACTGTAGAGAAGGATCCTGCACTGAATCCTGAGGAATGAAGATGTGATTTAGTAAGCCATCTAATCATTTCTATTATTCTATATCTGTCCTTCCTTCTTGGAACATCTCAGTGGATAATCTATGTTCACCACTATCCAAATTGCACGTCAGTTGCTTTTAACTCAAAAATTACACCTTATCTCTGTGATTAGGTCTTGTGGACCTCAAATTAAAAAAGCAAAGGTTTGAAAGAAGATTCCTAACAACTGAGAGAGGGAAATTGCCATGATTTGAAGGCAAATTTTTTGCAGGCCCAGAGAACAGTGAATCTGAGGGGGGATTCTGAATCAAGCATCATTGGGGAAGTTGTGGATCTTCAATGAGTTCTGTGAGACTAGGGGAAAACACATATGCAAAGTTTGGCACCATTCTGTCTTCCTTTTCACTTTCCAGTTCACCATGTTCTGTATAATGTATGAGAGAAAATAAGCTGTTTGACCAGTTCATTAGAATGGAAAAACATACAAGCAGCCAGCATGGGCAGAACTTTATCCAGCAGTTGAGAATATTCCTTTCTCATTTACAGCTCTAAGTGGAGATTGTCTGAGGGTAAAATTCATCCCTCTGAAGTAGCCAACTCAAGGTCTATGCACCACTTAAGCTCTGTTTAGAGCATTTATATGAGATTTCTGTGGTGCATGGGCCTGATGGTGGGCCCTCCACACAGAGCTGGGTTTCTCTTTTATTGAACGGTCTGGAAAAAGGGGTAAACAATGAGGTATCAAAATTTGCAGATGATACAAAACTACTCAAGATAGTTAAGTCCCAGGCACACTGTGAAGAACTACAAAAGGATCTCACAAAACTGGGTGACTGGGCAACAAAATGGCAGACGAAATATAATGGTGATAAATGCAAAGTAACGCACATTGGAAAACATAATCCTAACAATACATATACAATGATGGGGTCTAAATTAGCCATTACCACTCAAGAAAGATCTTGGAGTCATTGTGGACAGTTCTCTGAAATCATCCATTCAATATGCAGCAGCAGTCAAAAAAGCGAACAGAATGTTGGGAATCATCAAGAAAGGGATAGATAATAAGACAGAAAATATCATATTGCCTCTATGTAAACCCATGGTGCACCCACATCTTGAATACTACGTGCAGATGTGGTCGAGCCATCTCAAAAAAGATATAGTGGATTTGGAAAAGGTTCAGAAAAGGGCAACAAAATAATTAGGGGTACAGAACGCTTTACGTATGAGGAGAGATTAATAAGACTGGGACTTTTCAGCTTGGAAAAGAGGCGACTAAGGGGGGGATATGATAGAGATCTATAAAATCATGAGTGGTATAAAGAAAGTAAATAAGGAAGTGTTATTTACTCCTTCTCACAATACAAGAACAAGGGGCCACCAAATGAAATTAATAGGTAGCAGGTTTAAAACAAAAACAAGAAAGTATTTTTTCCCACAGCATACTGTCAACCTCTGGAACTCCTTTGCAGAGGATGTGTGAAGGCCAATACTATAATGGGGTTCAAAAGGGAGCTAGACAGATTCATGGAAGATAGGTCCATCAACGGCTATTAGCCAGGATGAGCAGGAATGGTGTCTCTAGCCTCTGTTTGCCAGAAGCTGGAATTGGATGACAGGGCATGGATCACTTGATCATAACCTGTCTGTTCATTCCTTTTGGGGCACCTGCCATTGGCTACTGTCAGAGGACAGGATACTGGGCTTGATGGACCTTTGGTCTGACCCAGTATGGTCATTCTTATGTTCTTATGAGAGAAAAGAGAGAAAAGCCGGATAAAACAAAAACAAGTCTGCAGGATGGTAACTTTGTAATACAGACCTAATGCGGGCTCAGCACCACTGGGAGACAGTGGATAATCTGATCTGTGCTGAATTCCTGGTCCTACGGTCTCTGTTCTTCTCAGAAAATTCAATGAACTGCAAGCAAATAGAGGTGGTCAAAATGTTGAGTGTGAAATGTTTTTTTAAAAAAACAAAAAACAAAAATGGTTTTTTAGTCAAAATGGACATTTCTGGGTTTTTTTTTCAATTTTTCAACAAAAAATTCAGGTTTTTTGTTGAAAAACCAAACCCCGTCATTTTCTGAACATTTTTTAAAAAAATGTTTGGCAACAGAAAACTGAAAAACTCGACCAGTTGGATCAAATTTTTTAGTAAATGCCCATTTTTTAAAAAATGCTGATTTTTAGTTGGCAGCTATTTTTTTTCTTTCAGGTTTTTAGTTTCCAATGAAAATCTAAAAAAAATTTGTAGAAAAATGTTGAGCTTGTCGGGGGAACAACATTTCCCAATCAGCATTTATCCCACTTAAAATCCGCATTAAGTGGTGACTCTTGCTGTTTTTTCTTGTATTAATTACATCTGTAAAAAATGTTCTAAAGACAATCTAACAGCAAACAGAATTCTAAAAAAAATATGGACCTAACAGAAAAAAGAAGAGAAGAGAATATGACAAAAAAAATCCATTACTCATATATAGGCAGTGACAGAAGAAGCTGCAATCCCTCATTCAGTATTAAACAGGCAGTTGTGTTGTGTTGGGCCTTTCGTCTCTCTCCACTGAGATCAAAGAAATGGGCAGATCTGTAGTACAAGTCTAAGATTAAAGGATTATCATTAATTAAAGCTCTGGCTCTGGGAGAGCCCTGCCTGTCCTGCCAGTGATATACTATCTTTTCATCTACAGTAAGGAAAAGAGAGATTTGACTTTCCAAAATTTCTGACCCAAGAAAGAGAGAGCAGGGTAGAAAATGGAATTTGACATAGATAGGAAAGTGAGAAATAGAGAAGAGAGAAAAAGAGAGATGGGAATGGGTAGCAAGAAAGAGAGAAACCATCTAAAATATCATCTGCCTTTAATTACAGCCCCTGTTAATAAAGAAAAATGAATTACATTGTGCACATACACACACTGCTTGGTGTTCCAGAAGAACCAGAAAGAGCACTGAGAAAACCAAGACTACCACAAGAAAAGAAAGTTATAATTGCACGTAACAGTGTCAAGGCCCCAGGAAATGCCTTAAAGGAAGCAGTTCGTATGGAGAACTGTACCTTTAAAAGGCTCCGGCAAGAGCTAGTGGAACTGATTGACATATACCCATCAGTTAGAACTCAGACGCTGAGTGAAGCAGTCATGTGACAAGTTCTCATGCTCAGCGTGATTATTGAATACCCTGGTTTGATTAAGATAATTTTATTATTGAAAGATGAAATGAGTTAGCTGCTCTGTTTGTAGCACGTGGGAGGTGATTGTTTGCTTCATTTAGTGCAGAGGAAAAGTTTAATTCTTTATGTGTGGAGAATTACAGGGAATCACTTCCTATGTAGGGAGGGAGAGTTTTTTTTCCACTAGCTCTTAGGTAGTGCTGTAGGCTCCTAAGCCACTTTGGCTATTTTTGGACTATTTTTTGACTGCCAGAAGCTGAGACTGGCTGACAGAAGATGGATTACTCAGTAATTGCCCTGTTCTGTTCATTCCCATAGAACCATCTAGCATTAGCTACTGTTGGAAGACAGGATGCTGGATTAAGTGGACCATTGGTCTGATCCAGTATGGCCATTCTTATATTCTTATGGAAAAATCACACCACAAATCCATTGTGTTTATGTTGTTCTTGCCTCCATGTATTATAAATGCTAAACACAGGGGCTCTGTTATCTAATCAATATATGTTTAATATATTCAGTCAATTATGTTATGTGCCTGCTATCATATTTGTGTACTCACGCATAGATGCCATATTTCTCATTTGTACAGCAGCTAGCTGCTAGAGATTGTACTATGTACACTTATTCTACATGTCTCTTCAGTTCTACAGTATTGCTGACTTCAGATATTGAAAAATTATGAGTCAGGCCACAAAAATCATGGTATTTGCTTAAAATCAAGACAAATATAATATAGGTTCTTTTTATTTCTCTTTTGATTTGAGCTTTGGTACCTACATCTGATTCACATTTTCAAGTTTTTCTCCATAAGCATAAGAGCTAAAAAACCTTATTTTTGTTTTGAAATGAAAGCGAGAGTCTCACATAGACCCAAATTTATGGAGTTATGAAAATATCAAATATCATGAGACTTGCAATAAAATCATGAGAATTGGCAACACTGGCTGTAGGTATCAAGACAGCCAGCAGAAGCCTTGGCTAGCAGCAAGCAGTCTATCCTGTAAGAGAACTACTTGAAATGGATAGTTACTGGTAGTTTATTTTGTGTTTGCCATTTTTACAACTAAGAACATTTAAATATATACCTCACTGAAGCAGCACACCCGTAATCACTAGCAAATTTTGAATATGCTGGCATAGAAAGTTACGCTGAACATTGTTTCAGCAAAGGAAACAAACCACTTATCTTAAGATAGATTTATTGTCACTAAATAAGTCTCATTCTTGAACAATTATTATTATCCTTAGGCTACAAAATGACATGCTACAACAGATGTCCCTCTGCACCCTATCCTCTTCCTTGCAGAAACTGCACAGACTCCCCTGGGTGCACTCTCAGTAAAACTTTATTTCAACTCCTTTTCATCACTATCACCACAGTCCCCTGTCTCCTGCCTATTTACAATATTTTCCAAGCTTTAAGCCCCCCTCAGCAGGACCTCAGAGAAACAGAGATCGCCCTACTCTGAGGCCTTTGTATGACAAGACTAGCTTAGCCCTACCTGATGATAATGTTTTGTGATTTCCCTACAGAGCCTTCCTGTGCCTCTTTTATCAGCCCTGGGCTGATGGGGTCAGTTGAATGTTTATCCCCACCCCACCCACTAGCCTTATTAGATCATTACCACAATCAACTTCTCCTGGGGCACTAATTAGCAACAATATGATCAGAGTGCTGGCTCACCTACTCATTCCCTGCATACTGTCACACCTGCCCAGCTGAGAACAGAACAACATTCTAGTTTTGGAATAGCTCTCAATATTTAGTATCAATCTTTCACTTAGAACTGATATCGTATTAATTATCCTATCACATTTATAGAATAAAAAATACACTTGCTAGGCAGACTGACTGACCAAGAGCAGAATGGCAGTATATACATATCAAACTTAACAAAATGTTACACTTTGGTGTTTCAAACAGAATTTATATTACACTAAGCAGATTAGCTAGTATAACCATAACTTGTCACCATATTGTCAGCACTGTAAAATTAATATGGGCACCCCTCAGTATTTAATAGTTGTGTCCAGATCTGAATAACTATTGTCCATTGTATCAAAAAGCTTGTTTACTAAATTTTCATTTGGTCCAAGATTTTGTATATTATGACAGTTCTTACCAAGTAACAATAAAGAGAAAAAAGAGATGAAGGACCAGATCCTCAGCTGGTGTAAATCAGAGTATCTCTGCTTAAGCTACATTGATTTATACCAGCTGAGGATCCAGCCCTGAATTCCCTATATACAAGGTTGTGGATTGCTAAACAGTAGATGACAATATTATGGTAATATAACACAGCACCTATAAAAGTATAGTTACATGATTTATCTAATGTTACCACTCTATAAAAGGCAAAATACAGAGCAAACCATCAGAGTAGTATTTAGCATCCAATCATAGAATATATAAAATCTTTGTCTTCTGCTGAACATAATTCTTTGGATCTCGAATTGGTGATGTGTATACTATAATAATAACAACGATGTATCCTTTCTCCTACTTCCATCTGTCTTATCTATGGGCAGAGACCATTTGTTAACTAGCACAATGGAGCACTAATCTCAGCTGAGTCCCCAAAGCACTACTACAATACAAATAGTAAATAAAAATAATCAACATATATTTTTGTGTACATTCTCTAACCTGGGTGAACTCTGCAGCCTTACCTTTGCCCATAAGCAGAGATCCCACTTTTAAAGCTGTTCATACCTTATAGGCTGGCACAGCAATAGAGCCTGGAGTTTTACAGATCATTTCTTTATATTTATTTTAAAAGATGACAGTCAGAGAGCCCTGGGTACACAAATGCAGCCAGCTCCTCAGTAGGCGTAAGTTGATCTGGAGCTATGTAGATTGACACCAGCTGAGGCGTTGGCCTACAAAACTCAGATACAAAATGTGCAAAATGGAACCAGTGTGTAAACTATGAACTTCCCTGATGACACCTACCACTGAGTGGTGCGCACTCAGCTCCCCGCTCCTCACAGAAAGTGTGGGGGGGGGAGAGGGGGAGCAAGAAAGACAAGATGAGTGTTTTGTATAACTTGAAGGTTAACAAAGTTTGGCACTGAGGGCCATTGGGCAATACAAGTTCCACAGTGGATGGTCCATTTTGAAAATGCCCTGCCCTCCAGTCACCATGCCCTGATTAAACCAGGGGACGCGTAGCTTCAGTGTTCTAGTTTCCGTAGTTTTCAGCATGATAGCCATGTTAGTCTGTATCAGCATAAACAACAAGGAATCCTTGTGGCACCTTAGAGATTAACAAATTTATTTGGGCATAAGCTTTCATGGGCTAAAACCCACTTCATCAGATGCATGTTGTGGAAAAAAACAGTAGGCAGCACACAGTAAATGAAAAGATGGGAGTTGCATCTGATGAAGTGGGTTTTAGTCTCTAATTTGCTAGTCTCTAAGGTGCCACAATCACTCCTCATTGTTTTAATTTCCATAGTATCATGCAGGGAGAGAGGAGATCAGTGAGGCACTCATGGCCTAAACCATTTAGGGCTTTATCAGGTAGAACCACTAACTTAAATTGCACCAACAAATGAACTGGAAGTCAATGCAGAGCAGGGAGTACTGCACGAATCATCACTAAACCGGTGAGCACACAGGGTCTGCACTAGTCACAGTCTCTGGATAATCTTAAAGCAGTGGTCCCCAGCCTGGTTCCCGCAGGCACTATGGCACCTGCCGGGGCATTTATGTGTGCCCGCATAGTGCCCAGCAGCGGTCCCACGCCTGCTAGGGACAGAGTACTCTAGGGCTGCAGGCTGCGGGCGCCAGTGTTATCGGTCCCTGGCAGGCGTGGGACTGCGGCTTCTCTCCAGCTTCTCCGGGGCTGCAAGCGCTGGTGTTCTCGGTCCCCGGCAGGCGCAGGGCCCTTCTCTTCAGCTTTGAAGCCAAAGAGAAGAGGCGGCCCCACCCCTGCCGGGGACAGAGAACTCCGGGGCTGCAGGCACCAATGTTCTCAGTCCCTGGCAGGCATGGGGCCGTGGCTTAAGCTGGAGAGAAGCCATGGCCCTGTGCCTGCCGGGGACAGAGAACTCCGGGGCTGCAGGCTTCATTCTATGTTAAAGTAAGAATAATAAATATATTTGGACCAGCAGTTCAACAATGTTTTACTTTTTAAAAATAAATAAGATGAAAACTGTTTATGATATTTATTTTGTAAAAACTCCTTAATTTTTCTTACACATAGATAAAAAAGAGCAAATTCACATGGTAAAGTGATACAGTAATTGCCGAATAATTTAATTTAATATCTTTTACATGTAAAATTACCCTTTTTATCTTGGTGATTCACATATTATGTAATATTAAATATGAGGTTTTTCATATTATTTAATGTACAAATACAAAAAAGCCTTGAAAAATTGCTGGCGCCTGCCACACTCTTCTGAAAACATGAATGTGCTACTGTCCACAAAAAGGGTGGGGACCACTGTCTTAAAGTATAGCACAATGTAGAATGTGTGGAGGTGACAAAGTCATGGATCACTGTAGTGAGCTGTAACGATTTGCAACTTCCTAGCCAGATGTAGCTAATAAAAAGCATTCCTGCCTGCTGCTGCTGTCTAGCTCTCCAAAAGCAGCAAAAGATGAATAAAATCCTTAAGCTGCAAACAAAAGGTGGGCATACCCCCTCAGTTACAGTAGCCAACCTGACCTCTACCAATTCTCCTGCTTATCCAGGTTGAGTCTCAGCCTGTTTGCCCTCATCTCACCCCTGATCTCAGCCAGACCCTGGATAAGTTGGTCAGCTATAGGTCTGATGTAACACATGTAGAGCAGGGTCCCCTTTACATATTGAAAACAGTACAGCTCAGATTGCATCAGCCATTCCCCTAAGAACCTCATATGTGTATTGAAAAGCAGGAGTGACAGAACAGAGCATGACTCACGTGCAGTCACCCAATACTGCTCAGCTTCCTTAGCCAGGCACATTGGTTCCTTATAATACAACTGCCAGGGTCCACGGCTGGGTCAATGCTGCAGCAGTATTAAACGCCATAGGCCGATCTAATGAAATCTGAAAAGATGCTTGATTTTCTTTCACAATAAGCTGATCATCATTAAATAATGAGAGTGGTGCCATCACCATGCTGTCCATACCCAAGTCCAGCCATGAGCCAGCTCCCACACAACTCAAAGTAATGACTTCAGGAATGCAAGATGATAAAAATATTTGTTCATTCAAATGAAAGGAAAGACAAAACCAGACAAAATTAAAAAAAAGAGGGAGCTAGACAAACTCCCCCCGCCACCAGATAAACAGTGGCAATATCACAAGGGAACAGTCATTATGCAATTGATGTAGGGTGACCAGACAACAAGTATGAAAAATCAGGATGGGGGTGGGAGGTAATAGGAGCCTACATAAGAAAAAGACCCCAAAATCAGGAGAGTCCCTATAAAATGAGGACATCTGGTCACTCTAAATTTATGTGGAGGAAAATTTACAGTGCTGGAACTTTCCCTGAAAAAACCCATCATTGTCATCACTATGCAAAATGTAGGAAATGTAGTCACTTTGCAAAGGCAGTTCATATTAACGTAGGAGGCAATGTTTCTGACCACTATGAGTTTTCATTGATACAGTCAGTGGTAACCATGACAAAGAAACCAAGAGATCATTCCCAAGCCAAGTCTTTCATAGATTCATTTTTACAGATGTCCTCTCAGGCCCAGATTCTCATCTTGTTAGATTAAAATTTGACCCTGGTACCCAGGTAGGCATTGTCCAGAGAAAAATACACCAAAAATTTTAACTTCAAGTGTCTTGTAACACATTAACAACTAAAGTAACTATTTGGCTATGAAGGTGAGTTTAAATTATTATGGTGCATACAAGCTGGAAGCAGATACAAAAATGCAACACTTAAGTGTGAATTTTATGTTGTGGACATGCAGAATTGGGCCTGAAAGCACATTTAAATCTTGAATTCATCTGTACACCAACGTGAGATTACAAAACTTGATATTTTTGAAGAATATGTAGACATTTTCAAGCCCCAGGAGAACGTTCCTATTATCTTACCTAACAGTAATCTGTTTTGTAAATACACTGAGGAAAAGTACCTTTTGCACTCCATGTCTGACTCAGGAAGAAAATGGATTGCATTAAAATGCAGTGATCTTCATTAGCTACAGAACTGCTTATCTCTATACTTCTTTTAGACAAGTCCCCTCAAACATGATTTCAGAGGATCTGATTCTGCACTTCTTTGCACCTGTATAGTCATTTATACCTGTGAAAGATAAACACAAAGTAGTTTTAAAACATTACCACTGGTGTAAATGAGTGGATAATTCTGCTTTTGTCACCCACTTTTCTTTGGTTAAATTGCTACACAAGGTCCAAGGCAGTGGAGAATCAGACCCAATGTCTTTCAGGACTTTTGAAACCTTAAACAAATGATAAAACATTCACATTTCCCTTGGAAGGCTCTATAATGAAACTTAGTCATGCTCAGTATGCTGGGCGCAAAATAAGAATACTGGACGGGTACATTGAACCATTCCTTCCTTAAAGCACACTCCCTGTGTCTGCTGATTGTTGGAAGGGCAGTAACCTTCTTTACATTTCCTGCCAAAAATATTTGGGGGCTTTGTAATGTGTTCTATAGGCAGGCTAAAGATGCTAACTCAAAACCAAGTGAAATTTTGCTTGCACTACAAAAACATGACTGATGTTATGAGAATCGAAAACAACAAGATTTGTCTCAACTTTCATTTTAAATTCTTTACAAGAAACAGTTTTCAAAGGGGCTTGTAATGACAGGGAATGCTTACCAGACCTGCAGACTGCACTGCAGCATTTCTTGGGTATTGGCTCATGGTAAGGCTTGTTTACTGGACTTTCTGCATTTCTGCTCTCCCATCTAAAGAGTTCTAAAGAAGCAGTCAAGGAAGACAAGGCCGTTGTGGAGAAGCTAAATGAATTCTTTGCCTCAGTCTTTTTGGCCAAGGATGGGAGGGAGATTCCCACTCCTAAGCCATTATTTTTAGGTGACAAATCTGAGGAACTGTCCCAAACTGAGATGTCAGTAGAGGAGGTTTTGAAACAAATTGATAAATTAAATAGTAATAAGTCACCAGAACCAACATGGCATTCACCCAAGAGTTCTGAAGGAACTCATATATGATATTGAAGAACTATTAACTGTGGTAAGTAGAACCAGCATCTGTGCCACACGACTGGATGATAGTTAATGTAACACCAATATTTAAAAAGACTTCAGAAGTAATCCTGGCAATTACAGATCCAAAAGCCTAACTTCAGTTCCAGGCAAAATGGTTGAAACTATTGTTAAGAACAGAATTATCAGACACATAGATGGACACAATACGCTGAGAAAGCATCAACATGACTTTTGTAATGTTGGATGTAATGTCTAATAGATGGATCATGCCTCATCCATCTATTAGAATGCTTTGAGGGGGCCAAGAGTGATCCCAGGGACATAATGTACTTGGATTTTCAGAAAGCCTTTAACAAGGTCCCTCACCAAAGGCTCTTAAGCAAAGGAAGCACTATGAGATAAGAAGGAAAGTCCTCTCATGGATCAGTAACTGGTTAAAAGACAGGAAACAAAAGGTAAGAATAAATGGTCAGTTTTTACAGTGAAGAGAGATGAACAGTGGTGTCCCTCAAGGATCTGTACTAAGATCAGTGCTGATCAACATATTCATAAATGATCAAGCAAAAGGGGTAAACAATGAGGTAGCAAAGTTTGCAGATGATACAAAATTACTCAAGATAGTTAAGTCCAAAGCTGACTGTGAAGAGTTACAAAGGGATCTCACAAAACTGAGTGATTGGGCAAGAAAATGGTGGATGAAATTCTGTGTTGCTCAGTGCAACGTAATGCACACTGGAAACATAGTCCTAACTGTGCATACAAAATGATGGGGTCTAAATTAGCTGTTACCACTCAGGAAAGAGTCATTGTGGTTAGTTAGCTGAAAACAGCTGCTCAATGTGCAGCAACAGTCAAAAAAGCTAATAGAATGCTAGGAACCATTAGGAAACAGATAGATAATAAGCCATAAAATATCATAATGCCACTGTATGCATTCATGGTATATTCACACTGTGAATACTGTGTGCAGTTTTGGTCACTCCATCTCAAAAAAGAGATATTAGAACTGGAAAAACTACAGAGGAAGGCAAAAATGTTTAGGACTATGGAACACTTTCCATATAAGGAGAGATTTAAAAGACTGAGATTGTTCATCTTAGAAAACAGATGGCTAAGAAAGCATATGATAGAGATCTATAAAGTCATGAATGGCGTGGAGCAAGTGAATAAGGAAGTTGTATTTACCCCTATTCATAACATATGAACTGGGAATCACCCAAATAAATTAATATGCAGCAGGTTTAAAAAAACACAAAAGGAAGTACTTCTTTACATAATGCACTATCAACCTGTGGAACTCATTGCTAGGGGATGTTTTGAAGTCCAAAAGTATAACTGGATTCAAAATATAATGAGATAAGTTCATGGAGGATAGGTCCATTAAGGGCAATTAGCAAAGATGGTCAGGGACGCATCCCCATTTTAGGGGTGACCCTAAACTTCCAATTACCAGAAGCTGGGACTGGAAAACAGGGGATGGATCATATGATAATTGTCCTTTTCTGTTCATTCCCTCTGAAGTATCTGGTTGTGGCCACTGTCAGAAGACAGGATACTGAGCTAGCTGGATCATTGTTTTGACCCAGAATGACCATTCTTATGTTCTTATTTTCATAGTCCACACAATCACATTTGGGAAAATTTCCAAAATTGTGCCTTTTCTGCAATTTGGCCATCCTGTCCTCACTGACAGGGTTTGTAGCCCTGACATCCTGTGTCAGAGCGGATACCGTAGTGTAGTGGATCTCAACCTGTGGCCTGTGGGCCTCTTGTGGCCCAATCAGCACACAGCTGCATCCCATGTGACATCCTGATGGTCATACAGATAGTATATATATATTGTGTGCATAAGCGCCAACTCTGTGGGTGCTCTACGGGTGCTGAGCACCCACTGGCAGCCATCTCCTCCCTTCCTCCGCAACACCTCCTGCCTTCCAGTGGTGCTGCCAGTCAGCGCCACCCTCTGATCACAGCGCCACCCACCCACTGTGGAACAGCTGATCTGTGGCATGCAGGAGGTGCTGGGGGGGAGGGAGGAGGAGCAAGGGCCAGATGTGCTCGGGGGAGGGGGCNGAAACAGCTGGGGAAGAGGTGGAATCAATGGGGCCAGTGCCTGGGGCAGAACAGGGACAGAAAGAGGCAGGGCAGGGGTGGGGGTTTGGGGGAAGAGGTGGAGAGTGAGGCGGGACCTGGGGCAGAGCCGGGGGTCAAGCATCCTGGGCATATTAGAAAGTTGGCACCTGAGCTGCATATGAGGCCCACAATGGAATATAGGTTGAGAACCACTGCCTTAAACTCAGCTCTCCTTCTTGCTACTTTGTTTCCTAAAAGTAAGTTTGACTAGTGGCTCCTGTTTAACAGCTAATTCTCTTTTTCTCTTAAATAGATAAGATAAAAACCTTTCTTCCTGATGGCTTCTTCATAACAGACCAACAGATTTTTATTCCTTTCTTCTTTAAAAGGAACTAATGATCTAATTTATACGATCTTTCAGAGTGAATTTTTCAATTTTGCCCAAACTCTGAATCCTCGTTCCACAGTTTTTTACAAGAGAGCCAGTGTTATGGAAAGATGTCTTAGCAAGAACAGTCATGTAGACAAAGCCTAGGCTTAGCCTGCTTGCCTATGAGAGCTATATTCATTTCCTTCCACTCACACTCTCTCTCTTCTTAAAAAGAGCTTCCACAACCCAGAACTAAAATGCCTTCTAACAGTTAAAAATTACCCAGTTAGCATTTGTGGGAAAGTATAATCACCTAATCGGGTTGTCCCTCTTTTCTGAACCTGGGTTATTACAGGTCAGAAAAACATAGTTGTAAAGTGATCATTGCATGGTTTTTACAATAGTATCTTGTAAGGGGAATGGTCTATAACAAAGGAAATACAGTATGCATATTCCTTTACTACAATTTGGCTGAATAAATGCTTCTATTTCAAGCCAGATGAAGCAATAATAAATATTGGGTGAATTTGTATGCATAATGTGTTCCATTAAATAAAAATTCACTCCCAAAAAGGTAATACAGAGCTGTTGCATCAGGCTAACTCTTGTTAAAATGATTATTAATGGTAGTGTACTTCTTCATAATAGGAATGAATGACCCTCCCTCCTTTAAGTTACACACATATTACTGACTTATTCTTTCAACCTCATTTCAATTACAATGTTCTATGCCAGCCCTACAGACCCTTGAGGATCTGCTTGCAGGTTATTCATCACGTAACTTTTAATGCTTATTTTTGTAAAGAAATAAAAAAAGCCCTTCACTTTGAATGAAAAATAAGGAATTTAATTCAAAATCCAATGGCGGATCTGAAAAAAAGAAGATTTTTTATGCATGTTGTATTTAAAGTAGACACCCACAATCCATCTACCTTAACAATCCCTCCTCTTCCAAATAAATAATATTCTCACCATGGCACAGAAGCAAGATGACAAGGCAGAGGCAACTCATAACTCATGAGAAGGAGACAAACCCAAAAGAGGCAAAAAAAAGGACATAATCTATTGAGCCAAGGAAGTTTTATTGCAGGTGAGGATGATGCAGAATAGCTTCTGCTATTTTTTTTTGCCTTTGATAGATGTCACACTAGCTGTTTTCCCCCATGGGAATCTTTACTGTGAAGTAGGGCATAGTCTATGGGTCTGAGAACACACAGAGCCAGGAACTCCTGTTTTCTAATCCCGACTCTCACACTCACTCCCCTCTTTGGTCTTTGGCAAGTCACTTAACCTTTTCTCTCTGCCTCAGCTTTCCTATGTGTGAATAATGGATAGTTACTTCACTGGGATACTATAAGGACTGGTTATTGTAAATAAAATGTTACATAACAGCTAAGCTTGATTATTAATAAAAGATGGCAGGACAGTCATTTCTCTCACAAATATACCACGTCAGACCAGCCTGACCAATCTGAGGTGTTTTCAAAGCACAGTACAAGCCATGTGAAGATAATGTTTGTGGTACTGAAGTAGAAGGTTTGACACCAATAGCTAAGTTGGCAAAACTGGTGCAGTTCCACTGCCTTCAAAGGACTGTGCCAATTTATGCCAGCAGACAATTTGGCTTCTTTTTTCTTCCTGTAGACCAGGGAATAGAGGGGAGGGAGGAAGAAGTGTGTGAGCATGTGGAGCAAAGGGAGAGTAGTTCAGTCTTCCTGCCTGTCTCTCTACAGAGACTGCCAGAAAGCAACCAGGGAACCAACTGGTACCATTGCGGATGGTGGATTTTGGGATGTGGACGTTATTAGAAAATCTATTTTCTAACCCTGTGCAAATAGGGCAGAAATCTTTAAAAGTTGAAGCGGGGTTGTGGGGACTCTGACCACAATATAGGCTTTTCTGCAGCTCTCTAGAGACAATGTCCAGGCTAGGAAAATAGGTTGTGTTTTAAAAAGTGTTGGCTAGCACATTTTAACTGATGCAATTTTAAGCAAGGCTTTGCAGTATGTTTAGACAAGGGCAAATGGTGTTTCAAAAGATGTTAGCTGGGCGTGTTCAAAGACTAACAACCTGCTTAAATGTGGCCTATTTTTCCCTGGTAGATGCGGCCAGAGTGATCACAAGAAGAACAAAAATAGGAAATAAAGGAGAGAGCGAGCAAAAAGAGGAAAAAGAGGAGAGGCAAAGGAATAATGATGAGGAATGGGAGCGGCAAACAGTGAAAGATGCTTTGGGCGTGGGCTGCAGCCCGTTCTGTGAGTACCACTGCTGTCAGTGCAAAGAGTCCTGGGGTGCATTTCAGAGAACCAAAAAGGCAGGGAATCTCATCTTCACCTATTGTCAATATATCTAGAGTTGTGGTTCTCAAACTTTTGTACTGGTGACCACCCTCACATAGCAAGCCTCTGAGTGCGACACTCCTCTTATAATTAAAAACACTTTTTTACATATTTAAGACCGTTATAAATGCTGGTGGTAAAGCGAGGTTTGAGATGGAGGCTGACAGCTCGTGACCCCCAGTAATAACCTCATGACCCCCCTGAGGGGTCTTGACCCCCAGTTTGAGAACCCCTGAACTACAGCAAGCCACTGGTAATTCCATCAAGGAGATTCTGGTAGCATCATAAATCACTAAGGAGAAGTTCAGGTCACCTGTTTTTAAAATGGGTAGATATATTGCCATGAAACCTCCAAACAATGTGCCTATGTGCATTTTAGAGGTATAGTATTGAGTATAAACCACTTATAAAAAAATTGATGCCCCTAATTTCTGTTAATTGTCTTTGCTTCTTTCTTTTCCTCTCACACCCTCCTGATCCCAGTCCGTCTAGTTCTAGTCCTTCCCCGATCCCAACATCCCTTGAATGGGGAACTTGAAATGAAAAATGATTTACATCTCATAAGGCCCGTACTTTTTTGAATGTGCACTGTTTTTATATCACTTTCTATTTGCTATATCAGGTACTGAACAATATTAAGGGTCTGGCTCCAAATCCACTGAAGTCCACGGGAGCCTTCTACTGACTTCCATGGGATTTTGATCAGATCTTTTGTGCTGCCCAACTGTGTGTCCCTTTGCCACACCTCTCCCAATGGGAGAGCAAAAGGGAATGGAATGAGCATGTTTTCACTGTCTGACAGAGAGAGGACTGGCTGTAAGGGGCCAGTTTAGGCAGTTTGGCCTAGCAGTCATAGCTGGGCTGGGGTCGACACGTAAGGGATGGTAGTCAGTGAGCAGCGGTCAGAGCCCGAGTTCAATAAGCAAAAGTCAGTGTCAGGCTGGGGCTGGAGATCAGGGATAGTACCAGGCTGGAGTCAGGATGCAAGAGTTAGACTCAGTCAGATGAGGGTCAGAAGATGAGGTGATGTCTGGAGTTACAACAACTTACCCAGGCAACTTGGGGCATCTGCCAGGGTTCAGTAGTGCACTTTCCGAATCAGAGGGCTGCAGGGTACTGTCATTCTCGGTTCTTTGGGCAGTACTTCCCAGTGCTTCCTGGAGGTGGCTCTGCATGCCCCCTGGTGGCACTGTGAGCATATCAGCTGTGCCAAGCTCTACAGGTCTGTGTTCTAGTCCATGGTCCTTACAGAGGCTGAGAAGAAGCTACACAGGCATTGCGCAACCTTGCATGCTGCAGAATACCATCAGCTATGAGACAGCAGTGACCAAACAGCATGTGCAGGGGCTCTGGCCACTATGACAAACCCTGAGATAGAGCACCGGTAATGGTTATATGGGGGCTGAAATTAAAGGGGAGTTAAGGCTGCTCAACGCTGTGCAGAATCAGGTCTGTGTGGCTGGGCAGTTGGAGAGGATTCCATCCCCACTATGGATTCCCTGCTCAAGACTCATTTACATGAGCTTTGCCTAGGGATTGGTATTCAATACTAAGGGCATATGCACCTTTTCCACAACCCTATGAGAAGTTTCACTGTTCAACAAACAGCATAGCACAGCTTTCTGTGTATCCACATATAATACACGTGTGTGTATCAAATAGGGGTGCATGACTATTTAGAGAGATATATGTATAATTGAAATTATTATGTAAATGATTGGGGGGTGTTTGTTATATATACGTAAGCTTAAAAGGATTTGTTTTTGAACAATTTAGTAAAAGGCTTGAGGATAATCTGCTTCTCAGAGACACGTCTTTTTCCTGGAGGGGTTGCAGGTCACAAATTAGATAGTCACAATGCATTACTTCCGCTGAGTTAACTCCCAACGCATCACCTCTGTCCTTCAGAGGAAAGGGGACAGCAGACATGGTTACACATGGTGAAAATTGGAGTGTCCCCAGCAGATGTGTCTTCAATCTCCCAAATCAAAGCTGCTTGAGGGGAAGGGATGGGGGAGACTGGGAAGGAGGAGAATTTTTAATGGCCCAAAGTGGTAGGAATTCATTACTCTGATAAGGACCTGGAAGCTGTCATATTAAGCTTCAGCCATGGAGGTTCCCTAGAGAAATTTCACCATGTTCAAGATAATCTTCTTATAAACATTGTTATTTATTTATTTTTTATTTTATCCGGCATGTGTCAAGCAGGGCTGCTAAGCCTATTACATCTCCAGGGAGGCTGGGTTTTTTCTTTTAAGACTGCCTGTCTCCTTGTTGGCTGCTCTGGATGTTTCTCCATCATGGAGGACAGACTGATGCCCTTATAATTATAGCGATGGGCAAACCTTTGTGGATTTGGTGGCTCAGGTCAGATAAACACCCAAAATTCTAGATGCTCATCCAAACTGTCTGGAATTCTTGGGTCTCATAAATGGGCTGTAAATCTTACCAGAGCACCTTTTCTTGTTTTATTTTGTCACTTCTGTTTCTGGCCTCAGCCAGAACATAGAAATGTAGAAACTACAAAATACTGGAAAAGAAAAAAGATAATTAAACTTTTTGTGAATCTCAGCTGTGGAGTCAGTTTGAACTCTGGGTAAAGAGTTAGCTTAGTTCTTATTATATCCATATTAGTTCATTCAGGGCTTTACTTATAACTAGAAATGGGCCATTAGCAGAGTCTGGAACCTTTGAATCTGAGGAGTGGCCTTCAGGGGGTCAAAGCTCTGAATCTGAACCTGCCCCTAGTTTTGATTCTAGGTCACCTCCACAACTGGAGTGGGCTTATTTTGTGACTCTCCTTTATTTTTGTCAGGAAGCTAACACAAATAGCACCCTGGACAGAGCAGTACTGGGCCCCATTAGGGAAACAAGAGGGAGCTCCAGACTGACTGTCTTAAAGACTGAAGCCCTGATACAGGGGCAGAGAATGTGCTAGGGGAAGTGGCCCGGGGAAATGAACGGTGGGGGTTAAAGGAGATACAGTGCATGGCTGCTGCCTAGAGGGTCCCTGAGCGGGACCTGGAGTAGTAGGTGGGCCTGGGTCTCCCCCCGCCCTTCCCCTATTTGCCAGGGAAGGGAATGGCCAGTGAAGGGCTGCAGTTTGCCATTGAGGCAAGTGACTAGAACCTTGAGCTGAAGTTGGCCAAAGAGGTAAGTGGCTGCACAGAGGACTGCTGTTCCTCCAGAACAGGGGGAGAATGGCATGGGGCACGGCTGGAGGGCTGCATCCTGAAGAGGAAGCCACAATCCTTGAGGCAATGCGGGGCCAGAGCAGAACCGATGGTGGTGAGACACCACCAGAGGAGGGTGCTTTGTGAAAAAACTGAGTTAATTCCCAGAATGACCAGCAGGAGGCACCATGGTGGTGAGTCCCACCCTGTTACATGGGGCCTTCACTGAATTATGGAAATTCCTGTTGGCTGGGAACAGTTAATAAAGTGCTGTGCCTTGTCTCTCATATGAACCTCATTACTCAAGCCTGCAGCACAAATGTGTTAGGCCCATTACACCCTGACATCTTGTTTAGTGTAATTTTTGTACCAGGTGCCTGTACTGGACATTATCTGAGATTGTATTTTTACAAACTTAGAAGCTCTGAAAGATTTGAAGTTGCCAGTGTGAGAGCCCAATATGTTTCTGTGCCTTATGATGGTGACAAAAGTTTGAATTCAGAGCTCAGACACTTACTGACCCATACTTTTACAGATTGATCCCTTGTCAAGGCTGTCCTCATCAGATGTGGAAAGATGGATGGATAGATGGGTGAGTGGCCAACACTATGATTCACTGTCAAGGACCTTTGTTCCCTTATGGGAATGAAAAGGGTAACTGTAGGATTTGAGGAAAGAGTTTGGATTAAGAGATAACTTGCTTATTCTGAATGGAATCATTTTGGACAGGGTGAAATCGATCTCTGACCAGAGAAAGAGAAAAGAGGGAGAAAAAATTCCTCTTTAAGTGGCCATTTTGCAGAGGAAATGTCAGGCTCTCACAACTCAATGGGAGATTAGAAATGGAGTAAGTGTAAGACACGCACACATATACATGCTCATACTCAGGAGACTTTCCTACAAAAAATCAATATGACCTTATCTGACTTCTGCAGTGTCAGGACAATTAAACATTTCCTCATTACCTTTTTGGTATTGGATTTAATTTTTGAAGTTCTTCTCATCAGTGGATGGATGGAGAGGAAAGGAATCTCGGCAAGCATGCTCTCAGAGAGGGAAGTTAATGCGTTATAGCCATGGAAATAATGTACTTTACCCCATTGACCACTGCACTCACTACCCTTAATTTTTTTTTTTTTTTTTTTTTTACATTTCCTGGTTATAGATACAGAAGTGATCGGTAGAGTAGAAACAGAAGTGATATCTGCAAAGGAACCAAATTTTCATCCCTGCCCATAGTGCAAAGTTTCACAGGCCAATGAGACCACCTTCTCCAAATGTTGAGGTCACATTTATGGGTTTCTCTTTAGCTTATAGCAAAACCTCACAGAACAGAACCAGCAAAAAATAGAGATGGGCCCAAGCTGCAAAGTCTGGACCTGGTTTTTAACATTTCCAATAGGTTGTGTTTGGATCAGGAGAAGTGGGGAGGCTGGGTTTGGCTCCTTAGAATATTAAGGGTTAATCATAAACTTTGGATCTTGGATCGGATCCAGATCCAAATTTTTCCAAAGCGCAGTGGTGTTCAGAACCCAGGCTTTTGTTCAAGCTTGTCTTAAAAAAAAAAAAAAGAAAGGTTATTTGTTTTCCAAACTTTGCATGGGAAATCAGTGAGGCTGGCTCAGTGTTGGAGCTGGCTGAATCATAGAAAAACGTATCCAAGAATCATTATTCAATGATAAAATTGTCAGAGTTTGTAGTGCCTTCATTCTCCAAGAATTATTCAACCAATTATAGTCAAGGGTTGTGTGAGTCTTCCATGAGAGCTGTCTGGAAGGCCGTCCACACAGCATGAGCCCAACAACTTTATTGTTAACTTTACATTGTCCGAGTATCTTTCATCCTGCAGGATCCCAAAGTCTTCTACAGACTGTTGGCCAGATTTTTAAAAGTAGCCTCTTTTTATATCTATAGACCAAGTGCACAGTTTTAATACTACCGAGGCCAATCCAAAGTCCTCTGAAGGTCAACAAAAAGACTCCTATTGACTTCAGTGGGCATCAGAGTAGACCCTTAGGCCTCCTAGTATCTGATTTGCTGGTTCAGCGAGGGAATTATGCATCTAAATCTTGTAATTTCCAGTCTCAAATAATTGTGCACCCAATATTGAGCTGTTTGAGCTTGTAAATGTGTAGGTTTTGGAGAGGAGGCGCAATTAAGACCATGTCAAAATCCCAGTGTGAAATCCTGGCCCCATTGAAGTCCATGTCAAAAACTTTCATTGATTTCAATAGGGCTAGGATTTGCATTCCAGCTAATATATGTTAAAGGATCTCTCTTCCATCACTGAGCACAGCTATCTCTGGGGCTGAATATAACAGCTAATACCGAAAAGGAGAAGTAAGGTTAAAAAATAACTTCTCCAATACAGACTACCAGGAAATTTTGGACACGCAAGAATGGGCAGTAAGTTATCTACCTAATCTACTTTACCATTGCTGCTGGACTTCTGTGGGTTGTCACTATTGCTGGATGTTTGACGTGCTTTCAAAATGGCGTTGATGTTGGATTTTTGCTGTTACATAGTAGAATGAGATTGTTTCAGTCAGTGCAGAAAATGGTTTTATCACCAAGTAGTACTGGGTTTTGTCTTTCTGATATTTTAAAAGGAAATGCAAACAACCGTCTATTTAAAGCTGGGCATACACTGCAAACCCTGTTTACTAACATTCATTCATAGTGCAAACTGCTGTTCATGCCAACCAACATGTGTGTGCTCCTTTTTATTCACTAGTAGAAAATATACAAGTGTTTTTAGTAGTATAAACATTTGTGGGAAGGTGACTTCGTACAAATACCCATTTTCATATACAAACATGAGGGTTTTATCCACAAACTTTTATTCTCTGCTCATGTGTCATCATTTATTATTTCCCTGCTTCAAAAGTTTGAGAAATCTAATCAGGGAGCAGAAACAGCACACTGTAATTTAGGTGATCAGTCAACCGCCATGAATAATGAATAACAAATAGTTGGAGTGACCAGTTCACAAACAAGCCATAGGCTCAAATTTATGTGTATGAGCTGTTCATTTGATAATTTTGAATAATGAATATGGTCCCTATTCAGCAAGGCACTTATGGACTTACTTAACTTTCAGCATGTGGGTAATCCCATTGACTTAACTGGGACTGCTCGTGTGCTAAATGTTAAGCACGTGCTTCTGGATCAGGGGCTAAATTCATATCTAGCAGTCTGTTTGCAGATGCTTTTTGAACAAAAAAAAGGACTGAATTCACCGGATAAATTATTTACCATGAATCATGCAGGCAGCTTTATTTTAAATTAGCACTTACTACATTCCAAAGATGAATTTGAAAATGATTTGAAAAGTGTTTCTTTGTGTAAATAAGAAATAGTGCACTCAGTTATGAGAAGAAGATATTTAATTTTGTTTATTTCATTGCCTTTGTCCACTGTATAAAACAACTTCAGCTTAGCTCGGTTTATGACTCAACGAGTTAAGTGAAAAGTGTAAAGGGGGGGAAAAAACCCCTCCACAGATGCTAAACCCCACTCACACTTCTGTTTAGCAGCCCTAAGTGGAACAGCTAGAGGAAATCTGATCAATGCTGTTCAAAAATGTGTTAAAATTAGAAAAGCTACTTTTCCCCATGGAGAACAAACACTGTCAGCCCATCATCCTCCAGTAATAATATATACAGCTATAAAGAAGTGCCACTTAGTTGCACAGTAACAGAAGGGCAAATGGGCCATCTAGGTCTATCCACTTACTTTGCTAAGGTTTGTATCTTCTGTAACGTCCCTTTTCTGTAAGTGCTGGTCTGACTCTGTTCTTTTGTGAAAATATTCATGGCTGCAGCTTGTATTGCCACCTTTGGTAGAATTCATGACACCAGTGATGCTTAGTTCTGACAGAGTACGTTGGTTTACATGTCAAAACACTGCACAGGCATTCAATCCTCACAACCGTCTTGTGAGTCATGTGGGTAGCTAGTAGTAGCCCCACCTACAATGGGAAAACTGAAATAGTGAGGTGAATGACTAGCCCAAAGCCACACAATGGGTCCGTAGCCATCAGGAGTAGAGTTAAGAATCTCTAGTCATCAGTGCTGTGGATGTTCCATACCAGCCATCTCGGTCCCACTTTCTTGTTCTGGGGTGTAATCCAGACCAGTGATGGCTTATATCACTGAGTGCCCTGTAACACTGGATGGTGTGAAATGGTCTGCTGTGGTAGTTTCCTTGTCCCGGTGCTCCCAGCCAGCATACACGTGTGCACTGAGTGTCTGTGTGATAAGCCACCCTGGACCAGCCACTCTGATGGCAGCAACCTGCTTGTTACACTCTGGTATCAACCATCTTTTTGGTTACATCTGGCAAGATGACCCCAACACCCTCAAGTCCTGCATTTTCCCAAAACTCTGTGTTCAGCAATGTCCAGCTCTTCCCTAGCTCATTCAGAGGAATAATAAGATGTATCTGCCCATCTAAAGATACAAAATGCAACAGTTTATCATGCTAACTACTGTTAACAATCACTTCAGTTCAAACACAGCATTGGGTCGGTTTGATTAAAAGTAAAACAAGATTATTAACAAAAGGAGATACGATTTTAAGTGAGCTCAAATACGAAGCGTATTGATAGAAATGGTTACAAGCAAATAAAAGAGAAAATTGCTTTCTAGAGACTAGGACTTCATAAAGCTACAACTCTTAGTTCAAATTAATGTGGTAAGAATCCTACCTTCTAGCAAGATGGCTGATCACCCTGTAGGCCAGGATCTCCCACAAAGACCAGAATGCTCGGTTCCTTTGTCTTCTTAGGTAAAGATAACTTTGGGTTTTTTGCCCCTCTCTTTTATAGCCCAGTGAACCTTTGAAATGGCTTCTTTTGAAGGGTACCCGCCAAAGTAAGCTTCTTTCAAGCTGTGAGGAAGCAGACATGGAATCTGGTGGTGAAGGAAGTTCCATGCTAGTCTTTTCTCCTGCTAGTGTATGTTAAAAAGCAAATATGTCTGCTCCTACAATATCCTCCCCCTGATGTGATGTTGAGTGGTTACCTCCTCCCCTTGTTGGTTTGATGGTTTTGTTTACCTTTTATGTAAATGCATTCTCATTGTCTCTTAATGTACCTTGGAAATACCTTCAAGGTGGTGGAACCACATTCATATGTCTAGGATGGGGCAACTTCAGTCCTGCTTGGAAGACTCACTTTTGTAACATAATTCCCAGTATGTTGTAATTTTGAATTTGTCTTCCATACATATACCTGCAATAATGTTAATGATTGTTATTAACTTTCTATTGATATCTTACAAGTTATGACATTAGGGAGCTGAGGTACAGTTAACTGGTCAGGACAGCTGACCCCTACTACATCAGCGAGTCCCCTGCCCTCTTGCACTGGGATGCTTTAGGGCCATGCCCGCACCTTACTTTCCTCCTGCATTATGACATTTCTCCTCCTTTAATTTCGCGACAGAAGAGACAAACATGTTGGTGGAACTGATTGAAAATTATTTTTCCATGAGAAATTTTCAAGATTTTTTTTCACAGAAATTTGAATACCAAAAAGTTTTGTCTGAAAACTGAAACATTTTGACTGAAAACTGAAATATTTCAATTTGGAAATGCTGTCACAGTGCAACTTGGGAGCAGTATTCCTTATGTTCCCACTCTCTGGTCAGACTATATGGCTAGGTGCACTATGGTCTCCCCTGTTAGAAAGAGGAGATTGTTCATCAAAGATGCCCTTTCCCATGGTGCTTTATGGGAAATGTAGTTCAGCCGGGGAGCCCAGCCCACAGAGAAGAATAAGGACATTAAGCAAGCAACTGAACTACAACTCCCATGAGGCCCTACTGCAGTACTTCCAAATCAAAATATTTTAGTGTTTAGTCAAAAATTCAGTTTTCTATTGAAACAGTTCTGATTTTTTATTTAAAAATTTTGACCAGCCTTCTGTGTTGACCCCAATGAACATCTTAGCACCGTGTACACCATTGTGTGGCATTCAGCATTAATTACAATAAGAATAATGTATTACTGTTGAACTCCTTCTGTGACAAATTCTGAAACATCTATAGGAGTGGCAATACTTTAACATCACACCTTTATAGTCTAGGGCGCCCGCCAGTAGTACCCCTGGAGCTATCTCAGGCATCTGCAGAGACCTCTCTGGCACTATTCTCAGGTGACCACAGTGATACTCCCAGAAGAGTCTTGGGTATCCCAATGATGCCATCAGTCTGGTCTCAGGTACTACCAGTGCCATCTCGAGGCACCTGGCTGTGTTCTGGCATCTTCTGGTGATGACCCTGCTGCTGTCTCTAGCACCTGCAGTGATACCCCAACACCAGCTTAGCACCCATCATGGTGCCCATTTTAGGTGTAGGACATATGCAGGTGCTGGTTTATTGGCATATGGTGGCTTATTCTGCTCTCACTTACACCAATGGAAAACTTTGGCTTCATGGAGTTACTTCTGATTAACGCCAGTGTAAGTGAGAGGCCTGGAATCAGATTCACAGGCACTGTCCATAGGGCACAGTCTAGGGTTAGAATTCACAATATAAGCCTTTGTAGGCCAAAAAATATACACCACCATGACCTTTCCGAGGCTTTCTCCAACCACTCACAGCCTGGAAGATGTTTCATGTCTGATACAGTCCTCCAGAAAAGGGTGGTTAGGTCAGCTTGCGCCTTATAATGACATGAATTCAGAGGTGACATAGGAATTAATAGAACATATTACAATAGTAATAACCCATGACTAAGGAACTTGCCAATTTGTACCTACTGATTTATGCATCCATCCCATCCCAGGCTGGGAACAAAGGGGAACACGTCCACGCCTATCAGCTAATTCTGTGGCAGATCTACAGAAGCACTTGTGACATTCACACAGAGACCAAATGAGCTCTTAACGATTCACTCTGCACTGTGCATGAAGGGGCCTCAATGTTACAAATTCATGTAATAGTCATCTGCTGTATGTATGTAAGCACACAGCTCTGCTCTTTGGGAATCACACAGTGCCCAACAAAAGGGAGTCTGGGATTACTACTGAAAATGTGGTTTCGTGGGTGAAATCAAACATCCCAAACACACCAGCAACACTGTGCCTTGTGGCCTCTATTTCTTTTTGTGCTCAGGACACTGGCTAAAGCTCCAGATAATACAATGCAGGGAATATTCAAGTGCAAGTGCATGACGGGAGTACTAGATGATTTAATAGGTCTTTTTTCCTCCAGTTTATATGGGGTCTGGTAAAGAGATGGACTTTTAGGCCCTAACTGGCCAAAGCATGCCAGAAGCTAGTTAATATAGCTAGAACTGTGCATTAACTGAATAAATGTGATTTTGTACCTCAATTTAAGGCGTGTGTGGCAGGGGGCTTAAGTCTTTCCTATGGCCTGATTTGAATATCAATTTATAAGGGGAGCAGTCCAGGCTTGGTACTGTGATCGAGGGAAAAATGCATGATGAAATGTCTGGGCTTATGGGGAATCCCCTGGGATGGACCCACATAGTTATCATTGTCACCTTGAAGATCCAAGCCAGCTAGTTCAGTCTGCCCTGTCTTCCCCTTCATCCCTGGGCGACTTTATCAGGAGGGGCAGGAATGCCAGCAGATAAAAGTGTGTGCTTAGAGGCCTGATTCCTTTAACTCATTAAAGCCCCAGGCCTCAGAGTACAGCTGGGGGAAGAGTGAAGATGAGAGGCCAACAGAGTGGAGGAAGAGATAACAGAAAAGAGGCTTTTTGTTATATAAACAAAGCCCAGCTATCAAGGAGGTAAATGAGAGAGAAAGAAAGGGAGCTGGGAGATGTGCAGGCAGAGGTATTAAAGGAGGCAAATGTAGCATTATCATCAGGAAGCAGTGTAAAAGGAATTATTAGAAAATCATTGGCTGGTTTAACTACGCTTTCTTTACGAGCAATCTCTCAGGATGTGCTATTGTTTGTTGAGGACTGACCTACAACTAGCAACAGAGTCCCTGTCAGGATTTGATAACTGGGGTCTTTCTGATCAACGAGAACACTCCAGTGCTCTTAAGCTTATTGCCTTTATGGAGAAGAGTGACGTCTTTCCTGAAATGAGGTGGGAGGTCACTGCAATTTAGCACTGATTCAGCTCAGGATGAAAGGACCTTGATTCAGGCATCGATACTGGCCAGGTCAAAGACAAAGTGACAGCTCCATGTGACAGAAAACTTGATCAGAATTGACAGCTCATGAGTTCTGGGCTCAAGAACCCTATGCTTGATCTCCCAGAAGAGACTCAGGGCTGACCATATAGAGGCTCTGCAGTGTGGTTCTGAGCAGAGATCCTAACAGGTGCAGGTTATGATCCAGATGCTCAAACCTTGAGAGTTACAGGATACTGGAGCCCTTTCCTCATCAAGCCTTTAAAATAATGGGAAGATCCTCAGCTGGTGTAAAACAACTTAGTTCCATTGACTTCAATAAAAATCTGCTGATTAACACTGGGTGAAAATCGAGTCTAATGTGTTTATTCAATTAGTCAACAGAAAGATCCCATGCCAGTCACCAATACCATCTCCTTCTTGGAGCTACAATTTTGCCATCAAGTATATGTTTAGTATAAACCCCTTTCTGCAATACTATCTGGACATCTTTTCTTCCTATCACTGACTCAACATTAGTGCAAGAGTGATCAGAGACAAAACCAGAGCTTTTTGCTCTTTTCTAACATAGCTATTTCATGCATGGAAGCTCAGGGTCAGATGCAGTGGGCCCTGTGCAGTGAGGTTCCTATTGCTTTTTATCCAGTTTTCAAGCTGATGTGGTTGAAATATGAAGAAGCTGAGTGATTTTCTTGATTCACGGTGAGTGGCTTAAATTAGTGCTCACTGCTAGGCCACAAGGCCTGCCGCCAGCTTCATTTGCCTGCTCAATCTTTCCCAGCTGCCACTGATTCAGCACTAGTGTCTCTCTGCCAATATATCTTAAGGTGATCACAGTCATTGGCCTGTTTCACCAACTGCATTCGGAAGATAGCGCACTTTTGCATGCTTTCCAGCACTGACCTCACTCTGCTACAAATGCCTTTCTCCTCTTCTCCATGGCATGGATGGCAAAGGGCCTTTCTTCGAGGACAGCACTAGCTGTCAGTCTCGTCTGTCCCAGAGATTCAGGTCAGAGCTGGGAAAACCACTGAAATCTTATGCAGACTCATACCTGGTCTCAATACAGTGCGTCTTCTCATTTCTGCCTTGTTGGGCTTTGCTTCGTTTCTTCCTCTTCTGACCCCCGCTACCTTATATTTCTTGCAATTCTGGTCATTGCTGCAGTAAATTGGCTTGACAGGTGTGAAACTTGCAAGATGTAATGTTTCATACAAAGCCTGTCAGGAGTGCTGCATTTTTAGCATGGGGAGAGAACAAAATGAGCTCACAGGCGCCATACACCATCCCCAACACCCCGAACATGGCAGTACTAACAAATGCTTCTGATCCTCAGATAGCAATTATGGCACTTTCAATTTGCATTGTGCCAGGGGACAGGAGTTTCTCCTTGACTCAGGGATCTCCCCAAACATTAGATTGCTGCCCTGCCAGCCTGTCAGTTAGTCAGCTGTGCAAGAATGTGGGTGCCTGTGTGTTTTTAACAAGTGTCACTAGCTGGACATGATGTGATTCAGAGGGAGTGTATATTTTTCATGTGATTTAACCCACATGAGGTTGTAGGAACAGGGATGATAAATATGTGTCTTTGTTGTTCATTAAGAGACTAGATTATGTGCAGAAACTAAAAGCAACATAGAAAGATGAGGAGAGGAGGGGGGAAGGAAGAGGAAGGTGATTTGATAAATCCCATTGCATGCTAGGACCCATTGCATGCTAGGACAGAAAGAGTTATTGATTGGCTATTATAGTTTGGTCTCTGCCCCCTTTTATTCAAGCTCTTTTAACTGAAAAATATAAGAAAGTGGTTTTTGATTTTATGTAACTGATAAGGTACCAGCTCATGTTATTTTAATCAGCGTCTGGGGCATTTGATGAAGGTAGGATGTAGGGAATGGGAGGAGATGTGGGAGTTGTATGTAATTACCAAACCCATAGAGCCTCCACCTCTGTCAGTTTCACTCTTGGGACTAGAAGCCCTGAGCGCAGCCTCCTGAGCCCAAGGACAAGGCACAATTCAGGAAAACAAGTGCCCTCTAGAAAACAAGAGGAAACTGCTGTTGCATGTAACAAATGCCTTGTGAATCTGGGGCCAATCTGTGTGTTTTTAGAACCTAGTCAAGTGGTGCAACCCACTAGAGTCAGCAACGGTGAGTGGGGACAAATGTCGTCCAGGCATTTCCCACAGAGCTCTGTCAATGGCCCTTAGCCGTAACCTGCAGCAATCCCTATTAGTCCACTCCAGGATGTCTCTTAGGCAGACACTAACAGTGGCAATGATATCTGATTGTCTCCTTTGCTATTCTGCTTTGCAGGAATAGTATGGACAACCCTGGAAAGGGATAGGGAAGAATTGTCCTGCAAGCTTTAAAATAATTGCTTTGAGCTCTTTAAATCCTACCACTTTATCTTTAAAGCTTTTCTGGGAAAAAGAGATACAGTAAGTATTTTCATTGTTTGGAATATTTATTGCAGTTACAATTCATATTTAATATTCCTAAGGAAATGATAGCCGTGAACTCAGACTTGCCTGCATGGCCATGAGGTGGACTGTTGGATAGACTATTTTTCTTTCTTTTGGACTCTATGTCTGAAGAGTCACTATACGCACCTGAGGAATGTTATCTTTGCAAACACATAGCCAAGTTATAAAACCTGTGGCCTTTGCCAGGTTAGGGATACCACATTGTGTGTCTGAATGAACTAGGCATTAAAGCTGCAGCAGACAGTGCATGTGTGGGCTGACAGGCCCATGGAAAGTTCTAGCTGGGCACAGCACTGGCCTCACACTAGCAATTGCAGGATAGGATTCTAATCTGCCTGTTCTTCAAGGGCAGGACTGCATTTTCCGTATGTATGGAAAGCAGTGTATGGACTTGCAGTGCACTCTGCAGAAGCCTAACCAAACCTTTCTAGCACATGTAGATTTTAGGTTTAAGAGAGCAATTTAAAGTAATAGCAGAACATCGGCTGTATCATACAGGATCAGACTACCAGACCCTCCAGTCCTGCCTTTGATGTAGACGAAAACCTGGTGATTTAGAGAAAGAGGTGTGGAAACCCTAATACACCTATGCAGTTCTGTAATGCTTTCTATGGAAGGGAACAATTCCCTTCCTCCCGCCCAGGCTTGTAGCAATTAGCTTATTCCATGAAGTGTAATGTTTGTTTGTTGCCTTATTCATGCAAAACTAGAAATGTTGCTTTTTGCCATGCCTTTAACAGATCCTTTGAAGCCCATCCACAGCACTGGACTCAATTTTAAATCACAAGGACTGATAGATGGGGAGGAGTAGTGACCAACAAAGGTTTGTTGACCATGTGGTTATGGCAGATAGCTGGGTGATCTCTTGTTTTAACCAGTGTTTTGTCCCCAAGGAGAACCTGATTCAATTTGCTGTCGGCACCTGAAGTGGTAAAAAGTTTCAAGACATGGAAGAGATGTTTTGGCATCAGCCAGAATGAAGGACAATGCTTATGCCAATATCATTGCATATGAGGACTGAATGACTCACACTTAGGTGAAACATTGTGGCTTACCCACAAGCTCTGAGTAAGGGGCAATGCATAGCTGTGCTGCCTCAGGAGCAGGGATCATATTGTCACATTTCATATGTTTTCACTGCAATTAAACATCTGTGGCTGGGCGTGTCAGCAGGCTCCAGCTACAAAGCTGTATAACTGCAGTGTAGATGTTTGGGCACAGGCTGGAGCCTGGGCTCTGTGACCTGCCCCCCTCGTGGGATCCCAGGACCTGGGTTCCAGCCTGAGCCTGAACATATGCACTGCAATTAAACAGCCCCATAGTCCGGGCCAGCCTCTGGTGTCTAATTGCAGTGTAAACATACCTCCTCCTTGCAGCAAGGGGGAAATAATCTGTGCTGGTGCTGTATTGGATGTAGAACAGATGCTTCTCCTTGCTGGCTCAGTTGAACTGGCTACTGAGTTGGGGCTGGAGTCAAGGATCCACCTAATTCCTATGCCCACCTCCTGCTCAGGTGGGAGAGTGGCTGTAAGGCTGTTCTCCCCTCCATGCTGCATCCCATGATGTGGGAGCCCACCTAGGAGAGTAAGGGAGCACCTTATGCCCCCTTACTCCCCTTTACAGGTGAGTAATACAGGTAATGATGATGAACATGTCCTGTCCAACAGTAGGCAGAATTCCATCTCAGAGAATAGTGTTTCTGCAACAAGGTGTTAAAGAGGAAAGTTTTTCCCTAGCTAAATTGGGCAAGGGCTTTACAGGGTTTTTTTTTGTGTTCGTGATTAAAGTGGGTGCAAACCTGGTGTAATGCTCCTAGCAGGCTTGTCACTTACCGATCATTGTCAAGGAAATCCTACAGGGTCCAGTTAAGATCCTGGTGAAGTAATGGATGAGATTGAGCACAGAATCCTCAAGTTATCATCATCATAAGAAAAGCTGTCTGAGCCCTTGTGAGGTGATCCAGAGGCTAACTAGATATTCCAAATGGCTTTGAATGTCCACAAATGTGTGTTTGCAGGAAATGTTCAATATGGAGCTCAGCCATTTAGTTTCATTCTTTTTTGTAGCATGCTTTCCTGGCATAGCTCTGCTGAGCATTGGAGGTGCCAAATAAACTGATGCCAGACCCAGAGGCAGAATGAACAATAAGCTTCCCACTTTCTTTAGATTCAAAGCTAACCCATTATAGTTTTATAGCAATGAAATTCTTTGGCTGCTTTTCCACATATTGCTGACTGAATGATTTTGCCCTCTGCTTGTCTGACAGGGTGCCTTACTTTGATGGCTAAGCTACTTTAAGTATATAACATGACAGGGGTGGAGAATAGTATTCACTTTAGGAGGCAATATTATGGTTCAATATGCTCTAAGTTTAAGACCCTCTTAAAGCCAATATCCTCTACTAAGGAGTATGGCTGCAGAACAAGAACAATCATTTCTATTGCTGTATGCTCTGATTTATAGATAATATGGTTGGATGAATTTTAGGATAGCTGGCCTTTTCTGAAAAACCCTGTCTAAACTAAGTTGTCTTTTCCAGTCCCTTGGTAAGCTCTTCCCTGGAGGTGGCACACTTGTTGGGTTAGCAGCATTAGTAGATGACTTGATGTCCGCTACCTTGTGGAAGCAAATGCTGTTGAACTCTGACAGCAGAAGTAGGAGGAATTTTTCCTTCCCAAAACTCGGTTCTTTTCTTTCAGTATAAGCTATATTTTGCTGCCATCCAGAAGTAGGAGCATAAGATCTATCAGACTGCCCAACTCACCCATACTGCATAAGTGAGAACTGTAGTCTCTGCCTTTAGCTCCTGGGGAGCCCTTAATTCCTCACATTTCAAAGAGTAAGCAAGAAGTTGACTTGGGCTGCTTGGACACTACGAAGACTGCAGAAAGAAGTAGGGATGAAGCACAGTCTGAATAAGGGGGAGATTTTGGGTTCTTTTACTTGGATTTAGAAAATATGGGGTGGTTTTTTTTGGCCCTTTGTCATCCTGTGCCAAAGAATGGAAAGTCTTTGAAGCCAAAGCATAAGTGAGCCAACGGTCTTGATCCAACGGAGCAACAAGCATTTTCCACTCAGCTATAATAAATAATTTTTAAAGTGAAATGAATGGTCAAAGAAGCTAGATTGGCAGCCTGAGCAGGGACACTGCAGTCTCCCTTCTGACCCCCGCCCACCAATGTACCTCATCCCTCACCTGGATTCCAGTTGAAGCTTTGGCCTCACTGCTGAGCCTGCCAACAAGGGTGCCAACTAGCCCCAGGGATTTTGGTGATGGGATCACCTTTGAGCACCAGGAACACACAGATCCCATTAGTGCATTTCACATGAAGTAGTTTAGTAATCACTGTACCTAAGGAGAAATTTGAACCAATGACCTAGAGGCAAGAGGCTCTATATCCCTTTGCTATACTCCTGAGAGGTCCAGTTTCCCCAAACAACTGTTTTATAAACTTGATGCCTTTTTATTCCTTGGGACCTCTGATGCCTTGGACAGTTGCACATTGAGCCAGAGACACTCCACTATCTGTTCCTCAAAGCTAGGTGGTAGTTTTAAAATAGTTTATTAACTGCTAAAGAAAGGCTTTCCTTTATAATGAACCTTTCCCCAGTATTGAAAAACAGCTATATCTGTCTTTCCATTTCTAATAAATGGCTTCTTAAGGGTTTAATTAACTTCTCTGCACTCTCTCTTTGTGGCAAAGTGTCACCCTGACCACAAGACAAATTCTGTTTGTTCCTTTTCTCAAGAGAGTGCTGGTCTGTCAGATAAACTGCTCTGCCTAATGTGCTGTGGCTTTTCTATTTAAACTTTACCTATTATTCCAGAGAAGGAAAAGGTAATAATAGAAATTAGTGTACTAGGGAGACTAGATAGCTCAAGTGATGGGCTTGGTAATGAGAGAAAATTCTAGGTCATTGGTTTGAAATTGAATATTGTTATGCAGGCCAAGTAAATAGCGAATGCATGTCCTCTCCCACGCCTCTGGATATTGTAATGCTGTGCTGGGTGTCAGGGTGACAGAGATGTTTACCAGGATCTTACAACAACTTAGAAAATAGAAATCAAACCTTTAAGAGTCCCTATGACCTGACCTTTCCTCTCCTGATCCTCCTTGTGTCCCAGTGCTGTGCCTTTAGATGTAATATGAAGGAAGCACACAGGCAGTGGGGTCCAAATAACCATGTTTACTAACCACCCAGCATGTAAAGCCTCTCTACATAGATACATTGCTGCTCTGGCAGGCTTCTGAAACACAGAAAACACTGAAAGCCACTAAGGGCTTGTGACCCATTTGCTGGAATATTATCCAGTTCATACACACTGCACCTACTCTTGTTCCTTTAACGTTTGTTAGGCCTCTTGTCCGTCAGCCTCACTCAAATGGGGAATCTTCCCATAGACAGCAATGGGTTTTGGATCAGGCCCAGTCTGGGCTTCTAACTTTTTCAAGGCTTAAAATCTATCTGGAGCACATATTTTTGTTCTTCCAGGAGCTCAGTGTTTGTTTTTTATGCTATTAAAAAAATCAATAAAAGTAAAATTCAGTCATCATATTATTGAGAAATACACTCCAGGCAGCAAAAGAAAATAACATACTCCATCTCTGCTGCTGTGATCCAGGAGCTGGTGAGAGGACACACCTTTGCTGCCTGATCATACACTGTGCCCTAGTCAATTCCCTGTGTTTTTCCATTGGAAGACCTGGCGGGTTGCAGGCAGCTACACGGAGTTTGGGAAAATATCCTTTCTGAAGATAAGGCTGGGTTCCCTGGAAAGGGCCATTAGGTGCTGTAGCAAGGAAAAGTTAGCTGACTCCTATAATGGGGTCGGAGCTTGTATTCTAAATGTTACCATTGGCTTCTGAACCTGTGGCTCTAAGACCATAGTAAGTGCTGGCATAGTTGGCCCCTAACTAGAGTACCCTCTGTATGCAGATATAGCTAGGGTAGCTATGTAAATGTTATGTTACTACAGATGACTGTGAACTTGCAAGAAGAGGGTGGCTATAAAGATACTTATCTAGCGACTTCCAGCTAAGAGAAGCTCAGCACATCACTTACTGGCTCATTCAAGAGAGGATCCCTTTTGCTGTCTTGCAAGAGCTGCTGTCTTTAGGCCACTGGCTTTGGGTAATATGATATACTAGATACATAGAGCTGGAGGATTGCACACTTCATTGCTTCTGTCAGCTGAGCACATTGCACATACCAGGGACTCCTTGAATTCTCTCACCCCTCCCCCAAGCTGCCTCTGTGCCACCTTCCCATTCCCCTCCATTCCATGGGGTCTCTGCAACCCCCCACCCCTGCCTAGGCCACTCTGTGCCTCCCAAGCTCCCATGCCAGGGTCAGTTTACACCCTTATTTCTCCCTTCCTTCATATCAGGGGGTCCCCAGTCACTCCCTCTAGTGTTGCTGTGTGCCCTCCTTTCCCCACACCATGGTCCCCCATTCTCTTCTCTATGCCAGCGGTTCTGTGTTATCCCCTTTCTCTCCCAACCTCTACCCCATGCCACTGACAGGCCTCCGTGTGCCCCTCCTTCCCCCTGTTCACCCCTTCCCTTTTCTCTCCCAGACAGAAGGCGAAAGGTCAGGCAGGGTGTCGACAGGTTAAACTCTAAGGGGAACATAAGCAGAGATGAGACAGGATCTTGTCATACTGGACTGTGTTAATGGTTGTCATCAACTGCTTCTTTAGTCTTTAGACAACTGCAGACCTGCTCGAAGCTGTGGCTGTACAAACCAGAGGGCAGGGTCTCTACGTGTCCCACATTTCCCCCCAAATCAAGAGGTTGTGGCCGTTGAAGCCTGGAACATTCCCTGACATTTTAGTATAGGATAAATGTGACATTCAAAGGTTATCACATTGCTTTCAAACAGACAAACAGAGAAATGCCATCAAATCTGGCTGCAAGACCTCGCAGTAATAGGTAAGAGACAAATGAACACTAGGTCTAGCCCTCAGCTGGGAGGATTTCACTTGCTATTGACATTGTCCATTGTGTCTAGGCACTTGTTTGGCGGAGACAACAGTGCCCATCACTGAGCTCTTCCTTAGTCATCTAGCTAAAGTGATGGCTTCAGTCTGATGGGTTGTATATGATGGGGCCTAATCCCACAATGGCTGGAGCATGGACTAAAAGATCCCAAGTACCCGGTTTTCAAAGGTTTCCAGTATGACACTCGTAAGTTTGTCACATGCCTGTTGTAAACCTTATCACTGCATGTGTATAAGTAGCTGACAGATCCCATCAGGCATGAACCTGGATGATGGATGCTGAGCGCTGTTAGCTCTGTAGGTAAAGGAGTTTCACTTTATGGATTCTTAGAGAATGTTACCACCAGTGAGGAACAAGTAGCCATGATCCTGTGCTGCACATCAGCCTGCCCACCTTTATCTCAGAGTCAAACTACTCTTGATGTGGGTTAAGTGAAGCAGCACACTGGGAAGAACCTCCGTCTGCATTAGGCAATATGTTCTCTCTGGCCTGCAGCTTCACTAATGGGGCTGGCTAATTAATTGTGCCAGGCTGAGCAGTGAGGGGCTTTGCCTGCCTGAGCTTCCAGACAAAGATGGAATAATGGTCTCTAATGCACAGACATTCTCGGGGGATTTGTCCTTCCTACCAAACAAAACTAATTAACGATGGCAATAAATAAAAGCAATCCAGGCAAATGAGAACACTGAAACCTTTCAGAGGAGCCTGTTGCTGACACATTCAGTTACAGTCACCCTGGCTGCTTTGCCTGGGAGTCAGACTCAACTTCTAAGCTCAGAAAGAACATGAATCATACACATTCCTGTAGCTTAACTTGGCTAGGCGTGGGGTGAGAACTGACCAACCAGCTACTCTGGGGAAAGGACGCTGATAACACAGTGCTAGATAATTCCCCTCCCTACAGACACTCTCATGTGGGCCTTCCCTTTCTCCTCCAGGCTCCTCCACAGCACCATCCCCCCACCTCACAGGCCCCTTCCCACATGGTCTGGGATCCACATAGGGGAGAGGAAGCAGAATGAGTGGACCAGGGATGCATATTAGCCCTATTGTGCCCCCAGAGAGCTTACCTGGAAAAGTAACAAAGCCCCAGGCTATTCTCTTTTCTGCAAAGCCTCTCAGGGGTTTCTGAGGGACCAAGGTGCCTGGGAATTAGGGGAATCCCACCAGGTTTGGGGGCAGGCCTCTTTTGTAGGGGGGAATCCTCAGCCCCTGATGAGTGATATCAGGGGAGGAGAAGGATCAGCACAAAGGGCTCCTCAGGGGATTTTTTCTCCCACAGAGCCCCTCCCAGGATGTTTAATGTAGGACGGTATGATCTGGCACAGACTTAGAGACACTGTTGTAGTGGGCACCATATTTATACCACAGACAGGCAATCTGCTGATCGATCACATGTCAAACACAGGGGGGCAGGTATGCGAAATCCGCAGGTTTCCTAAGACTTTGGGCAGCTTCTTAAAGCGCCACCTGGAAGCTGTATTTTGTGCCCACAACAGCAATCCTAAAAACACACTCTCTGGTGAGGCTCACTCCTTGGGCTTGGCCTGAAGTTTTAGCCACCAACAAGAGTCAGCTTGAGGCAGATGCAACCCTCAGCAGTTAGAAGTGTGCTTGTTTACTCTGCTGCTTGATGGAGTTATTGACCACACAGTGTCCAATCAATGCTTCCTACGAGTAGGTGGGATTCTTTTCAGCCCCGATGGGCGGTTCTTGTCTCAGTATGTGCAGTGGTCCCCACCATAAATTAGAGCTAGAGGAACAGACCTGCTAAAGTAATCTGTTTCTTCATCAACAGACAGAGAATGTAGGAAAGGGAGGCCTTTTTAAATGAATGTCTGACAAAGGAATAAACCTGTTAAATGAATAGAAGGAAGAATGCAATAGATCATTGGCAGGGTAGATAAGGTTCTATGGGACTGACACACTATGGCTTAGAATACATAAGTTTCTGTAGTAAAAATGGGCTCCTCTTTGCAGTATACAGCAGCAGTGCTTTGAGATCTATGAATGAGAGAAAAGGAGAGAAAACATAAGGTAATGTTATGGTTACTTTATATGAGCCTAATATAGCAGACCCATCTCACAGGAGAATTCCCATGGACTTCAGTGGAACTACACACGTGAGCAGGGGCTGCAGGATCAGAGCTCCAGTTACCTCCCTCTGTAAAGCGCTTTGAGATCTGCTGATGAAAGGCACTATTATAAGAGCTAGCTAGTATTATTACTGTTATTATATAATGAGCTGTCACTGTTTCTCCCTTGTCTTATTTTTACAGAGGGGCAAATGTGCCCTCCAAATATTTTCTGCATTACAGATGTTTTGATAAAAGAATTTGGGTTTGACAGTCCCTCTGTTCAGTGCAGGAGGGAGGGTGGCCATCAGGGAGCCACTTCCCGCTTCCCGATTCTGCAGCAGGCCCAGCACCAGTGAGGTAAGGCGGCTTTGGGTCTTTTCTAGTTTACCCCACTGGTGTAATGTCAGTGAAGGATTGGTGGAGTGAAGCATCACCATGCTGCTAGCATGCCCCCCTTCCCTCGGCATACCCCCTTACGCCGGCAGTAAGTGAGTGCAGTTGGGGCTGGATCTGGCTATATGCCAGTGGGGAGTCCTGCACTTTGCCAGACGAAGTCTCTGCTGGCCGTTTATAGCCGGAATCTTTCCCCTTTGTCCCACTTGAGTGGCACAAAGAGCTCAGAGCTCAGTGAAGATTCTGGACCTCAGTGTGTTGCACAAGAACTTCTTCAGCATCTCAGGGCAAGCTGTACTTTCTGAAAGAATTGATTGCTGCATAGTGTTGCTGCATGCAGTTAAAGGGCTGCCAAGTCCCCTCTCCTCTGTAAAGGCAGCTGCATTGCAGTGAGGGGTGCTGTAACACATACTCTACATTCAGCTTGGAGACAAAAGGTGTATGGCTCATCACTCTCCCTACTCATTTGGGAAGGGATGAGAGCCTGTTGTCACCAGAGCGCAGCAATGAACTGCCCTGCAACAAACACACTGCCAATGACTTATTCTGAAGGAGGTAGGAAGAGGGTGGTGATAGAAAGAAAGGATTTGAGAAGTAACTTTGTCCCTAAATAAAGGTCATAGTTACAAGACGTTTTCTACAGAAGGAAAATAGTTATATTCCTCACATTATCTTTCTAAACCTTCCCAGGGTCAACTCGCCCTCAGCCTTCTTCCTCTTCAGAGCTCCAGGGAACCTACAGAAAGTGTCATAATGACACATGTGCAGATGAAACATGAGATTCTTCATCTGCCATGGCTCTCTCCCACTCGCACACTTAGCCCCCAAAGTCTGCTGTCCTCCAGCCCACTCCTCTCCCCTCCCCCGCAAACTGCACATGCACTGTAAACAATGGTACAAATGAAATTGTAGGCAAGTCCCTGCATGCTTATGGGATTGATAAATGAACCTCACACACTAAACCATTGTGCTTTAAAAATAATGAGAGGATAAAATTAGCCATTTGGCTTTCTAAAATCACACTTCAAACAGACACTTATTTACTTATTTGAATTTTTATAATACTCAGTGACAGTAAACCAATGTATTGCCTTTGACTTTGTTCTTTAAGGGCTAAAACTCAGGCAAAACTTCAATATACTGCTCTAACACTCAGCTCTGTCTCCTTTTCCAGAGACCTAGATAGAGAAATCTCCTTGTTTTCTGCGGGTGTCATTCTCCTCTGCCTTGCACCTGGCCTGGTAACTTGCACCAGTGCAAAGTGGATCTAAGAGGCTGTCATTCTGACCTAGCAGCCCTTTACATCCCCTCTGCACAGTGCAAATGATGAATACCCTAGGTGCAAGGCAATGGAGAATCAGATTTCCTATCTGCTAGAGACATGGAGCTGGATGAAAGCCAGCTGGCTTCAGTTCAGTCCCAGTAAAACAGAGGTTATGTTGCTTGGCAGAGAAGAGCATACTTGAGGAATTGATTAATTTTATGACTGCTCCTTCACCCGCAGGGCACCTGCCCCACCCATTGTCAGAGCAGTTTGTAATCTGAGGGTCTCAGCTCAGGGATCCTCATATGGCCACAAATACCTTCTTTCATCTTCAGATGGCTAAAAGACTGCACACTTTCCTAGCCTACATAGATCTCTCATACAAACCTCACTATGGTCATTTGCGCTGGGGTGGGGGGATTCTCTAACATTGCTGCCAATTCCAGATGGTATTCAAGATACAGGTTATCATCTACAAAGCTCTAAGTGATTTAGGCCCAGCTACCTCAGAGACCATGTCCCCCGTTTCTGATCTACCACGCAACATTCACTTGTCAGGAATGCTTAAATTACTGTAAATGTTCCATGGTTGAGGGGTATTCTCTGCAAATCCATGCCTCTGTATTTGCTTCTAATGGAAATACATCAAATCCTGACCCCAGCCACATTCTGAAAATGCTGCCAGATGAATCTTTTTGTCCAGATGTTTTGCTAACAGTCTTGGTGTTGAGACCACCTTTATGATTTTCCAGTCTCTGTTCTAGATCCAGAAGAAGTGCTCCACCCAGTGAACGTCCTAATGCATAGAACTGGTTACTCCAGGGATGGAGAGTCGTGGGGGAGGGGCCAGGGAAAGGAACATAAAACTTGCAGCACAAATCCCATTTATTGCAGGTGTCAGTTTCTGGTTCTGCACAAGTGCAGCTGGTATACTTACTCTCCATTGCCTCATGATTACTTTTCAGGAATTTCAGCAGAAAATTGTCGGGCTAAGTAAATGGCACAAGCTTTGACCATTTCCCCCACAATCCCCTGGGGCTCCCAGAAAGCTTTCCAAAAATCTCCTACAAGCGATCACGTCAGGAAATGGAGGACCTGTGTGATGACAGGTGTTAGAGTGCAGTGCAACAACAACTGATAGGATAGGCATGAAGCAGGGCTTCAGAGAAACAGGATGGCTAGTGTGGATAGACCACACCTTTGCTACTTCAAATAGGGTGATGCCATTGGTTCACTGACCAACTGTTCAATTCTGTGGCATCAGTGTCACCCTCCTTTCCCCCTTTCCCTCTGACCCTTCCTCTGGTCATTTAGATCAGTAATCGCCGTTGCAAGGGGTAATGGTGTTTTGTGCAACAGCCATGCCAGTGTAGTGTCAGGCAATGTCCCTTGTGCCTCTACTGAAGCTCCCATTACTGAGGAAGAGTTGGCGTTACCTACCTACAGTTGGCAAGGAAGGACGTAAGTTTGTCTTCACTGGTTAACTGAGTTATTTCTATCCCAAGGTATGTTTACCAGATCTCAGTCATTTCAGAATAATCTGGACAAAGTGAGCTATAGTAAGACAGTTTCCCATTATCATTTATTCTAAATTCATTCATTTAGAAACCCATTCCAACAAGCCAGAACAGATATGTATCAGTGATAACTTGCCTGAGAGCTGAGAAGAAGGCATCAAAGCACAATTCATTATTTAAGGGGACAATCTGATGTTAAAAATCAGATTTTAAAATATTACCTTACTCATCTTACTAAGAACACTTTTGATTATTAAAACAGAAATAATTGTTGTTTTTTAATGTACTTTGCACTACATATGCTGCTTGTTTACCTTTCTCTGTGTTCCAGATGAACAAAATGGAAAAACTTACTCAGCTTCACCTTTGTTTCTAGTCAGTTTCACTTCCAGGTTCTCATATGGACAGCCAAAGCAGCAATATCTGAGTTGCAAAGGCTATGGAAAATGTTTGCTTCTTTAAAACAACAACTTTTAACTGGGATTTAAAAAATCATGGACACATTTCCATTGCTCTTAGGTTTTTCTATTTTTACAGAAACTAAATTTAGGGGAAAATGTGACCTGCTCATTTCCCTCTAACCAGCAAACTTAAAAAACAAACAGAACAAAACAAAAACAAAAAATTTCAAAGCCAAAATCTTAACAAATGTTAAAAGCGTTTTTCATTCTATTGCTTAATGACTCATTTTTTTCTATTGTGTTAATTTCCTGCTGTTTTCTTATACAACATTTTTCATTTGCAGAATTGTAACATCAAAACAAGACCCATTATACACCACAAGGCCACAGCCCACACTAAGGAGCAGCATGTGCTATACTGCCCTAGGGGCATGCCAGGGAAAGGACTGTGGCTCGGGGATTCTCTCTCTGCTTCGCGCTGGCTCTAGGAAGGTAGCAATTTGCTGCCGGCCTATACAAACAGCAAATTATTACTATCCGGCACCAACTCTATTCTGGTGGCTAGTGCATTGGGCACGGTCAAGCCAAAGTGAGTCCTTGCCCCATCCACCTGCACCTGCTCTGTGAGGAACAACAAACTCACACTTCTGATCTCCTCCCCTGTATCTGGACCCAAAGTCCAGGCAGGCTGTACGGGGAGAATGGGTGAGAAGGACTATTACTCCCTCTTTCACCCCTGCCTGGTTGTGTTAGGACCAGCCATGAGTTGGCCCAATGAGTCTGCTTGCAGGGTAAGGTATGGGCAGCAGGAGTAGGCCTCCAGCGAAAATGATTACATACGCCAGAAGCCAAAGAGTCTGTCTTTATGTACAGTGTATCAGCTACAGTCTTCCTGCTATGAGGCAATCTTATATTTCAATTCTAAGTCTTGAAGGCTGTCAGCACTCTCTAAACAACGATCGTAACACACTCATTATTTCAAATGTTAGGTGCTAGTCTCCCCTCTAGAAGCTTTTTCCTTTGTTCAATGCCCACTGAAGCTTCAGGTAAGAAAGAGACTGATAAGACGACCTATTGTGAACTGGAGAGAACTGGCAGAATCATCAGTAGTTTCCGATTGCTTTTTCTGCAGCAGGGAATTCCTGCCTTCAGAAATTCAACTCAAAGTGGAAAATTGATTCTGATGGAAATCAAAGGTTCCTACCCAACCCAGCCATTTTTGAGACCGCTGAACTACACTGCAGATTTGCACTCCTTTGTGAAATAATGTATAGCACTTTTACAGTTACAAACTGCTGCACAAGCATTAATGAGTTACTCTCTTAAAAAAAACCCTTTATTACACAGTTATCCCTATTTTACAGATGGGGAAACTAAGGCACAGAGGTTAAGAGCCTGACTTTCAGAAGTGCAATTGAAGTTGATGGGAGCTGTGGGTGTAACACAAATCTGAAAAGCCAAGCCCTGAGTGACTTGTCTAAGGACCTACTGTGAGGAAGAGGTGGAGTCTGGATTGGATGTGGATCAATGTCCCAGGCTCAAACCATTAGACAGTGCTGCCTTTATATGGTGCTCGGCTGCAACACAAACAGAACAAGATGTAGCTAGCCCAAAAGAGACTTCTTTATTTAGACAGTTGCATGAAGAAGGTGCAGCCCCACATCCTGAGTGATACTTCTGACTTCCCATTTGGGGAAAGGAAATGAGAATTGCATAGAGAAGAGTTCTGCAACCTAGAAGATTCCCAAGCACTAACCTCTTTAGACTGTAGGAGGGAGATGATAGTGGTTCAGAAGACTCCATTCTCCAGAACTTGCCAGGCAGGGATGGTGTTAGACTTTCTTAGGCTTAGGGCAGCCACTCAGGAGTGGGCACCAATCCTGCCTGCCTTATCTGCTGACACATTGAATTTCTGCAACGTTTCTGAAGCTGAAGCCTGAGCCCTGCCATGCGGAGCTGGAGCTAAAGCCCAAGCCCAAACCCTGCTGTGTGGGACCCCCTGTGGCACAGGGCCCTGGGGCAATTGCCCTGTTTGCTATCCTCTAATGCCAGCCCTGATGTAGGGTCACCTAATCCACAGCATAGGTGGAAGGTCAGGTTTGAGTTTGCTCAGCTGTATGGGAAACAGGCAGACCTAAAACCAAACTTTGCTGCATTTGCTAACTTTCCTTTTTAACCCTGAAAACCTTCCACTGATGGAACCTCCCTCTACAATAGGTGATGGATGGCTTGTTCTGTTTGACAAATAACCTCCAAGAAATGTAGATTGGTACAGAACAACTTGGTCCTGGTCCATTTCTGCTAGATCTCCTTTGTGAGCCTCCTGGCACTCTGCATTGCTGTGCTAACTTAAAATATGCATGGAGCTTCTGCAAATTTCACGTTTGCCAAGCCACCGTAGGAAGGATTCTGAAGCTTCGGCAGCATTCAAGAGCTAAATCGAATCCCCAGGCATTAGGACAAACCTTTGTAAATTGCCATACATGTAATAATTCCATCTTTACTGATTTACATTTGGGGAAATGGGTTAGGATGACCTGATTCTGGGTTGTGCCCACTGGGTGTGGCTGAGGGTAGGGAGCACAAGGAGCTGGTTCCATCTCTCCGATTCTGGAGTGAGTTTACATAGCCTGGGGGGCCTCTCTATAATATGATGTCTGGCTTAGGAGCCCCATCTGCATGCAAAGGATAGCTATGATCTGGCCCTCCCCTTCCTGTCTCTGACATGCCCCTATGTCAGGCAGCTCCTATGCTACCCTTCCTGCAACCTCTATGAGGTCTCTAGATCAGCTGGGAATTCTGCCACCCCAAAGGAATCCCCAGCTGTGGTCCAGATCAGGGCTGAATCACAAAAGAAAATCTGGCCCCCTCCTTTTAAAAGCTTTTGCTATTTTCCTCAAAGTTCTGTAACGCTTTAAGAAGAGTTTATAGGCATGGCCCTACTTTCTCTTTACAGCTCTGTATTTATTATATTCACATATTGGGTATGGATTTAGGAAAACCCGATCTCTGACTGCCCATCACTGTGCTTGCCCTAGGAGTAGGGACTCCCAACTTAGAGGTAGCTCCTAGTTTCCAGCACAATTCCTGCTCTTTCTGGTTTGACAGAGGCTTAAGGAGCTTGAGTGACTTGAGGTCAAACAGTGAGGTAAAGACTTGGCTTGGATTAGCAGCCAATATCTTTTGGATCCTAACTCTTAGGTCTAATCCAACCACAAAAAACTCATGGCTTCCCATTTTTCTAGTTGATTTTAGGCATCTAATTGGCACTGACAAAGTACCTGTGGCAAGCTAGTCAATATCAATTAACATACTTATTAAATGCAAGTATTTGTTAGCAGTGGTTATCTAATTACCTCATAAGTACAACAAGATGCCTTGCAAATGGTGGCATGTTCTCAGCATTACTGCTAGTGTTCTATATTGAACCATGCAGAAGGAAAATGATGGAATTGTGGAGCAAGATGTATTTAATCCAAGACCTATTTCTGTTTTATTACATCAGACGGAAGTAAGAGCCATACTGAACCTTAGCTCAATGGCCCACATTCTGAGCGGAATGTAGGCGCACCACTCAGGGAGCAGCCTAGAGAAGACTGACTAAGACACAGATCATTCCCTGGTTTCCTCCTTACTCTAAGGGGAAGTTAATTTGTGACAGTGCTTTGCATTGGCCAAGCTCTGCTGGTTGGCTGATTGTGGGGGATGCAGGGCCGACCGGGGACCGGGGGGAAAAGACAGTACAAATTACCGGGGCCTGGCGGTCCAGAAGGGGGCCCGGCTTCATCGGCCCTGTTTAGTCGGTCCGCTTGATGGGGGGGCCCGAAAAAATTTTTTCACCAAGGCCGGAACCCGCTCTTGGCAGCCCTGGGGGCATGGAGCGAAGCCTTCACCAAGTCTCCACCTTTTCCTGGACATTGGCCGCAGGAGTTCCAGGCATGCAACCTCTACTCTCTCCCACCCATGTTCAAAGCATAGTAAGGAAGTCTATAGGTGTTTGGGCGCCATGTAGGGGCTTGTGGGGGAGGAGTTACTCCCTCTTATGCCCCCTGTAGCCATGTAAATATAAACAACAATCTGGCTCTAACTGAGCAAGCAGGATTCTTGCTGTCTGTCTGCTGATGAGGAATACTTCCTATGAATTAAATCAAGTGAGGGATCATCATAAAATACAGGTCATCTAGTCAACTATACTGTCATAGCAGCTCTGTGCTCATACTGCCTGAGATTGCCAGAGCAATAGAATTTGATTATACATTTTCAGGATATGTTATTCAGAGTTAATTACATACCAACTGGAGAGTAAAGGGTAACTGGAGGGGCTGGGAGACTTGAAATTAAATTTATCAGTTTATGAGGTTTTTTTGCATCTTACACTTTCTGCTCTGCTCAGCCTGTGGGTTCAGTTCTTATCGGCCAGCAGACAGAGCTGATGGATGATGCAATGTTCATGCCCAGGAACCAAAACAAACCCAGCACCCTGTATTAATTTAATGCTCATGAAAGGTGACAGCCTTGTATCCTGAAACCTTTTATCCTCCAAACAGGTGCAGCCCATCATGGGCGGCAGCTGGGGGAGATTTTCCTGTCTCACTCTGCCAATGTACCTCAGACCTGACTCAGAGGGCTATCCCTAATGGGGAGAAGGGAGCTCATTCTAAGTCCTCCATCAGTCCATTGCTTCTCTGCTGAAGCTATCTTGCCACAGTGCTCTTGGATGCTGGGTAGTGGATTTCTCCACCTCAGCCCTTAGAGTGTTGCAATCCTTGTTTAGGAGCAGTATCAGGAGGAGCTTTATGGGGACAAGTGTTTTAGGATCTGTGGCCCTTTTAAGGCCATACAATATTTTTAAAGCAAAACTTATTGTGGGTTGGACTTTGACTCAGGCTGTGTGCCCCATTCCCACAGAAGTATGAGGAGGGGCAAACACCTGATCCTTGCATTCCTGCTTGGGTGATCCAAACCTTGCTTCAGATATGCAAGGGTCAGAGGTGCCATACACCTGTTTATCCCCCATCCAGGACTGGTGAATGGGGACTGGGTGAGAGGAATGAGTAGAGCAGAACTGAGTCCGCATGAGGAGTGGAAGGGTAGTAATTAGGTATAGTACAGCAGCAAATTACTATCCTTGAAGCAAGGTGTTGTGCAATTGTGCTCCCATAGGTATTTTTTGAATACTGGGCAATCTAACCCTGGTCAGAGGAGGACTGGACAGTAAGTGGTTAAAATGCTAGTGCTCCTACCACCAGAGGGGCCCAAGTGATAGCAATGGTGAGACAGTTACTGTAGACAAGACTTCCATGAACAGGGAGTGAAAGCAGTTCTGGTCACAGCAGGGTGATAAGGGCCAAAGGCCCTATTCCTCTCCCACTTAAGTCAATAGAAACATGCCCACTGAATCCACAAGGAGTTGGACTGGGCCCCAGATGTGTATGTTTTGGAATGAGGGTATTGTGCAGAAAGAAGAGGCATCTGGAAAGCACTTCCAGGGTCATAATGCGGAATCTGCCGATACATACACGTCAGTTGCAAACGAGAGTTAATCAATAGCGCACTTTAATTAAGAGTGTCTGAAAGTGTGCCAGCAGAAGATGGTCAGTGTTTCTTTAAAGGAAACACTCAGTGTGAAGCTGAGATGCTGTGGATCTGCAGACATACTGACTGTTGTGGGGGTAATGAAGTGCCTCTGTGTATTGTGTTTGCAATTCCCACAACAGACAGCAGTGTGATAGACAAGGGGAGAAACAGGAGATGCCCAATGGAAATCTCCTGCTTGCTCTAGAGAGCCATGGGAGCCTGAATATTAGAAGTGAGGGACTGTACCTAATTATTTTATCATGGGACTTCTGACTACCTGTCCCTTTGCCCCTTCATTTATTGTGATGGCACAGTTCCTGTCATCTGGATGGCTGATATCATTATTAACAGTGTTATAAAGTCTGTATGGTGTTTTATAAACAGATACAAGATAAAGCCCGTGTTGCAAAGAGTCTCACTTGTAGTGTTCATGCATCAGCCAGCTGCTCTCTGCTGACTTAGGGAACAGGGATTTCAAGATTACCATGTGACAGAACATCTGGCTATGGGCAAATATAATTATTCAACATTTGTACTATGGTAGCACCCATAACCTCCAGGAGGTAGAGTTGGGGCCCCCTTGTTTTAGGTATTGTACAAACACACAGTAAAAAACTCTGAAGAGCTAGTACTGTCTAGGGCTTGTGGAAACCCAAGCTTCTGGCTCTCATTAGCACAGATTAAATAAAGTTTGCCACTTTCTGCTTCTGTTGTCAGCTTTGGCAGTTAGTGTTCATGGATTCATAGCTTCCAAGGTCAAAAGAGACTTTTGTCAGGAGTAAGGCCCTGCAGCTGTGCCTGCTCAGTAATTCTGGCACCCCAGTGATCATCTAGTCTTAGCTCCTACATAACAGACCATAGAACGTCCCCAAAATAATTTTTAGATCATATCTTTTAGAAAAACATCCAATGTCGATTTAGAAATTGTCAGTGATGAAGAATCCACCGCGGCCCTTGTTAAGTTGTTCCAAAGTTTAATGACTCTTGCTATTAAGAATGTATGACTTATTTCCAATCAGAATTTGTCTAGCTTCAACTTCCAGCTATTGGATCATATTCTGCCTTTCTCTGCTAGATTGAAGAGTCCATTATTAAATATTTGTTCCCCAGGTAGGTATTTATTGACTGTAATGAAATCATCTCTGAATATCCTCTTCGTTAAGGTAAATAGATTGAGCGCCTTCAGTGTATCACTCTAAGGCATGTTTTCTAATCCTTTAACAATTCTCATGGCTTTACTCTGAACCCTCTCCAATTTATCAACATCTTTCATGAACTGTGGACAGCAAAACTGAATACAGTATTCCACAGTAGTTGCACCAGTGCCAAATACAGATGTAAAATAACCTCTCTTCTTCTATTCAAGATTCCCCTGTTTATGCAGCCAAGGATTAGATTAGCCCTTTTGGCCACAGCATCACATTGGGAAACTCATTTTCAGCCAATTATCCACCACAACCCCCAAATCTTTTTTAGAATCACTGTTTCCCAGGATAGAATCCCCCATCCTATAAGCCTCGCCTGCATTCTTTATTTTTAGATGTAGACATTAACATTTAGCTATATTAAAACACACATTGTTTGCTTGCACCCAGTTTACCAAGTGATCCAGATTAATCTGTATTAGTGACCTGTTTTCTTCATTATTTGCCACTCCCCAGATTTTGTGTCATTTGCAAATTTTGTCAGTGATGATTTTATGATTTCTTCCAAATTATTAATAAAAATGTTAGTGTCGTGCCAAGAACCACTAGAAACACCTGTTTGATTATGATTCTCTGATTACAAATATATTTTGAGACCTAACAGTTATCCACTTTTTAATCTATTTAATATGTGCTATGTTAATTTGATATCTTTTCTCCATTATTATGACTTTTTCCAATACTATTGTTTGGATTCTTTTTGTCCCTAATATACTCAAACTCACTTATGATTGTAATGCTGCTGGCCATAGAGTTCTCCTTGTGTCCTCTTGCTTCCCTTATCAATTTTCTACAATTTGTAACTTCTGATTTATATTACTTACTTATAACTTCCCATTTCTTCCATTTGTTATTTGGCTTTTTTATAGCTACCTTCACTTCCCATCTAAACCAGTTCATTTTTTAAACCAATACAGCCTTTTTCCTTGACTGTGGGATTATAGCTTTTTGGGCATCTAGTAAAATGTTCTTAAACAATTCCCAAATATCATTCAGATTTTTCTGATTACATTCTTCCTCCCAACTGATCTGGGTCATAATTGTTTTCAGCTTTGTGAAACTGACCCTTTTCAAGAAGAAAATGTGTGTGTGTGTGTGTATACACACAACTGGTCTGGACTTCATTCTGTTTACACATTAGAAATGTGATCAAATAATGATCACTTGCACTTAAATTAATTTTTAGTTCTGTAATCAATTCTTCTTTCTGTCAAGATGAGGTCTAATATAGACTTTCCTCAAAAAATGGTGGATCCATCATGCGGTAGGAAATTACCATCTATAATATTTAGAAATTCTCTGGATGTTTTAGACCTGGCAGCATCCGACCTCCAGCATGTGTCACTCAAATTGAAATCCCTTATGATCATGCAGATTTTTTCCCCCCATTACACATTATAGATACGTTCATAAAGAACAGGTCATCCTGTTCCCTATTGTCATTTGGTGGTATGTAGCATACACCAACTAATATTCCAATATGTGCTTTATCTGTTGTGACGCTGATCCATAAACATTCAAGATCATTTTCTTCTGAGTAATCAGTGACTCAGAAACAAGTAATACCATTTTTGACATACTGTGCTACTCCCATTCCCTTTTTGCCCACTTAATCCTTCCTAAATAGGTTATAATAATTGATGTTAACATTTCTATCATGGGAACCACCGCACCAGTTTTCACCTAGATGAAATTTATACTTATAAACGAGCAATTCCAATTCCTCTGGTTTGTTACCAGGCTGCTAGTGATTAAAGAATTTCTTCTCTTCATTTCCTTTGGTTTCTTGATTAATTTTCTTCTCAACATCTCCATTTTGTGCTGAGTGCTCAAATCATCCCTTTTTTTTACCCTCTTTTTATTATAGTTTAACACCCTCCTGACTATTCTACATTTCCTGTCCCTGAGAAGATTGGTCCTCCTTCTACTGAAATGGAGGCCACCAAAACACTACAGCCCCCTCTCCCCATAAGAGTTAGACCAGTGTTCCACAAAACCAAATACTATATTACTACACACAAAGTCAGAAAAGGGTGTAGTTACCAGCTGAAGATGGAATGTAGAGCACTGGCTGGGTGGTACAATTAACAGTACATTGGCTTCTGCCTGATCCATTCTCTGGCAAACCCAGTTTGAATGTCAGAGTCCCCAATGAATCCTTAGTGTTTTATGTCCCTTCTCTATGATTTGGCTGTAAGATGAGATGTTAAGTGACTTATTTAAGGCCACACAGGGAATTAGCGACCGATCTTGACTGATATCCAGCCCTGAATTCAACCATATTGGTACCAAAACTCCATTCTTATCCATGGTCATTTGGCATTTCCAATACATCCACGGGATCACACAGCCTTGCATGCAACACACCTGATAGGAGGGGCTATGTCTACAATGGTGCTTATGTCAGTGTAATTTACATCACTCAGGGGAATGATTTATTCACATTTTTATGATATTATAGATAAAGGAAGACACCCCTACAATCCTGGGAGGGGTGGAATGCTAAGGAGCACTGCCTACCTGGTTAAGGTTATCTCACAGAATGCCCTTTTCTGTCACTTGAAATCTATTTACACTTGTTTGGGCTGACTTATTAACCTACTTGTGACTCTATTTAACTTAATAGTCACTGAATCAGGGCAGTGGTAACGTGTAAATCAGTTATTTTAGGGAAGGTCATGCTTTGTTGGTCTGGATTCGGAGCTTGGAGACCATGTGCTGCCATGTGGTTAATGGTGATTTGCAGCAATCCGGTGCGGTAGCCTTCAGGGAGATGATGTACTCCAATGCCATTTTCAAGGAGTGCTGCTTCCCTCAAAAAGAAACTTAAAACTTTTCTAAGAAAAAAAAATGATGCCCTTGATTGATCCCTTTCATGTCTGAGCTTCTGGGAGCAACATGCATAATCTGCTAGGTACCGTGCCATCTGTGATTATTGCGGCAGGCCAGTCTTGTGCATAGGAAAAGCAAGAATGGCCTATCATATACTGATTTCTTCAGTTTCCACCTCCCCTCTGTCTATCAAGAGGCTCCAGCTGCTCATCTCTGTCACCGTTTCTAGCTCCAGTGTTTTGACTGCATGAGAGGCTCCAAAGGCAAAGGACACACCATGTTCAAGCACACTGCATGTCCCTAGGCCTGACTCAGTAGTGCACTGTACTATACATTATGATATATGGAATTACAGGTGCAAACAGAAGGAAGAAAACACGTACAGATAGATGGGGTGGGGAGGGTTGAAGACTTCCACACAGCTCAAGTTCCAACTCAATCTGATTTGTTGACCAAAGACCACACCCTGTCAAGTACTCTATCCAGCACACAGGGACACATACTTGCTGAATAACATACTGCAAGTAAACATATCAGAGTGTGTAAGATTTATAGCAGGACCCAAAGTTTCCACGGTAACAGAATGAATGGTGTTTATTTGGCAAATCCACAGAATTGAGAGGCTCCACACTAGGCAGTTAGAGAGCTCTACAGCTCACACCTGCATAGTCCAGACTGTAGCACTGTGGAGACAAGCTCAAATAGTCTATCATCAGTATCTCTCTCCATCCCTTTCCATCTCATCTCCCTGTCTTACCCTCTCTACCCTCTCCACTGCTAGCTTTTCCTCAGCTCCCACTGAGAGAAGCAGCATAGCAAATACCTGCTCCATTGTTTCCCTGAAGGCAGAAGGTACATCTTGCCTTTTTTCTTTGCTGGATTTTGAACTCTGCTGCAGTCAGGCAGTTTAATTTTGTTCCATTCTGGTTAGTTTGTTTCCAAAACCACTTACAGAAGGCTCAGAGAAAGGAGCTACTCTGCATTATCAGAATCAAATGGTCTAAGAACAAAAACCTGATGGTGTCATGCAGGAAATCCCACATCTCCCATCAAACTGTGTGTCTGACAGAGGGACATTTTCTAGCATGGTAATTTTGGGGGCATAGCATACTATTCTTAGTAGGGGTTGAATTAAGCTGATACTGTTTGATGGTGCCATAAGCTTCCACTTAAATAAAGATTTAAAGAAAAAAATAAAATGGAGCCCTTATGTTTGTGAAGATAAGCTTATCTTCTGGGTGTTGAAAGATAACATGAGAACTTATCAAGTTTGAGACAGAAACTGAAAAAATAGCAGTCAGGGAGAGGTGTGTTACCCTCCTTGCAATCAGCTTAATGTTATGTTAATTCTGAACCCTACTAAGGATAATTTACACATCAATATTTTTGGATAGTGAATCATTCTTTAGTACAGTGTCTCCCATGGTCCTGACCCACTAGTAGGTTGTGAGAAGGTTCTGGATGACTTATAGAGCCAGCATGGAGGGGAAGCCCCTGACACTACGTTTGCACAGCAACTAGATATGCACAGCTGGCCCATGCTAGCAGGGTCCTAGGGACCAGGCTCCAGCCCGACTCAGGAAGTCTACTCAGCAATGAAACATCCCTGAAGCCCAAGCCCTGTGAGTCTGAGTAGGCTGGCACAGGTTTTTCTTTGCTGTGTAGACATACCCTGAGAGGGGGGTGGAGAGTGAGTGTGCTCTGCATTCTCCCCCACAGTGACGACTCCTGTCCCGAAGGACTGGGCCCGGATCCCTGCTCTGGGCATAGTGACCTGTACAGTGGTGCTACAGTTTTGGCCTGGCTGCTCATCAGGACATAACCTATGGGTCTTCAGGGTTGTGGTGCTGGGGTGGAGGGTGCTGCTGCAGGTGGTCAGTGTCCCCTCGGTGGGGCAAGGAGGAGACAGTGGTGGAGGAGGAGGAAGACAGTACCTTATGAAATTGCTTCCCCCCCCCAATTTGGCCCCTGGGTGGTCACAGAAAAAGAAAAAATGCAGTTAATGGGTTGCCTTATTAAAACCATTTAAGGGAAACATTGCTTTAGTAGAAGGCCACCACTTTTTGGCTCTATCCTGATCCCTGAATTTTTTGTCACCGTTGATGACATCACATGCTCAGGCAGCTGTCTTAGTTTCATTTGATTTTTGTGATTTTTCTTCATTTTTGTGAATTTGATTCTTGTGAAAATTGATCAACTGACAGGCCAGAAGAACGAAAACCTCAATTTAGTCTCATATGATGGTGCTCATGAAATGGGTTTTTTTCCTATGAAAAACCAATGAAAACAAAATAGTTTGGAGGCAAAAATGGGTGGGAGGGTATTGGAAATTTTCATCTGACCAGTTAAAATTTTTCAGTTTTCATGTTTGATTTCTTTTTGGGAATCACCACCTGGAAGTTAAAAATGGATATTTCCCATGGAAAAGTCCATTTTGACAAAAGTGATTGTTTTTGCTGAGAAAATATTTTGAGCAAAAATTTTAAATTAGCTCTATTCACAGCACAGTGCAGGCCGGGTAACAATAGAACAATCTTCTACATATTACCCCTCCAATGTGCCTGAACCATGGGCTGAAGGGCCCACCTCTACGAATGAGCAGATAGTGTGTCTTCTGTGCCCACATAATCCTAGAGTTCTTGGCTGACAATTAAAGTGCTGGCTGTTATCTGGATACCTAGGGTTCATTTCAGAGACAGTAAACCACTGAATAGGAAGCAGGTGGCACTACTGACTCCCATCATTAGCAGTGGGGTTAGAATGGAAGGTGGAAGATGGGGATGAAGACATTGTGAAAACTGATTTATTTTATTTTATTTTTTTCCCCCAGGGTTATCCAGAGATGCCTTCCTTCTTCTAAGGTCATACTTTAACTCTCACCACCAGCTTCCTTCAAACTGGAAGTCTCCTTTAACAGCACAACAAAGCACTCCTTTCCTGCTTCATGCCACCTACTCTGTATTTGTCAAAGACTTATCCTGTCATTGAATCTCTCATCAGGCCAGACTGCTCTAGATGAACAGTTTTCCACAACACAGAGATTGCCTCCAGGAATAGTTGTATATAGGGACTGCAAGCTGTTTGCTTTAGCATTAAAGATTTGTTTACTTGCTTCTGGTCTCTGGCAGGGATGGCCTCCTACTTAGTGAGGGCAATGTCTCAGCATTCCTCATCTCAGTGAAACTGCAAGGAATCAGAGAAATGGCTTCTGTAAATTTGCAGTTAACCTGTAATCTTTGTGAATATTGGTGTACCATTCAGTTTTCAGAACTTCCCCCCATATCATCACAAAGCAGTTGGGCTGGAGGAAGCATTTCCATGGAAGGTGGATAACTGCTCCTTTAAGGCTTGCCTATGGGGTAATTAAAGCTCCTGCTTCTAAGATGCTTGATATTTTAATTGATTTTCTCCACTGACTACATACAGTCCCATCACTCACTCAAACATTTATCTCCTAAATGTAGAATGAGCTACTGTGTAAAGCAATCTGCCCACCACTCTCCAGTGGGCCTCGTAATGGTATGATTGTTTTCCACTTGTGAGTTTGTTGTTAGGGTTTAGCAGCTCTTCCTTTATAACTCCCCCAATATTAAGGGTTTAAAATCTAAAAAATAGTAAGTACTTCAGGATGGAACCCCGTGTTCAGATTTTGACAAAGTAAATGTTCTCAGCTACCCAGATTTCAGATGAGTGGGATCTTTATTTTATTCTTGTCATACAACTTCTCTGGACAGGGTGGAAGCTGTTTAATAAGAGGGACATTTAAAACTAACAAGGTTTGTTTTTTTGTAAGCTTTTTAGAGTTGCCTGCAGGTTCAAAGGTGCCAAAATGGTCATTCAAAAAGTATCCTCATATGAAATGAATTGTTTTGTCTGAGACTTCATTTAGGGATTGATCCAATACTAGTGGAGTGTTTTTGTAGTGTGTCAGGATTTCCTGCATACTTTAACAGAGAGCGGGTCCTTTGTGTTCAACTTCTTAGTCTCTTTCAATGCATGATTGTTTAAAAATAATGTACAAGTAATCTCTATATTTCCCAGTTCACAGTTCCCTACTGCCTGCTCGTGTGGGAGCTATCAATTAATCACTTAAGAACCACATCAGGTCTGGTCATTGTGCCTGGTCACTTTTGAAATGACAATGTTTCCTTGTCCATTTATTCTATCATCTGAAAATCTGCTGCTTTCAGCAGGAGGCTTGATCAAAACGATCAGTGACTGTGTGATAGTTCCCTCTCCTGCTGTGCATGGAGAGAATCATAGTAACACAAAAACTATGACATTCCAGAGTACGTTGTATGGATACTAGAGCAGGACACTCTGTGTATGAACATTCTAGAGTTGGGCCTGACACAAAACCAGGATCTGAACATGTGTTCCACATCAAAATACAGATCTAGGTCTGAATTCTGCAAATTTTTGGTTTGGCCCATTATAAAGGCAGGGACAATCAGGATCGAGGCTGGGATTAAAAAAATAATAATCCTAGGGATTTAGGAGCTCAGCTCCTATTGAAATTCATTAGGATTTGGGAGTCTAACTCTCTTCAGCTCCTTTAAATTTTCCACTACCAAACAATAATGAATTTTGGGGACCTGGAAATCTGGATCCCATTTTTGGGATCTCATCTCCAGCGTGGGTAGATCAATGCAATCTATACAAATAACTAAGTTTTAAAGTGGACAATTATTCTTCTGCAGGTTGATAAAATGACTGACAACAGGATATAGTGCCAGAAGCCACAAACCAACTACATGAGGTCATTTCTGAAACACAAAGATAAACTGTTTTCCAATACATTTTCTTTTTTTTTAAATCTAGCCTTGGGTTTAGTCAACCTTTGAAAAGGGTCTTTTTTTGCCTTGCATTTGCTGCAACCTGCATCATCAATGCAGTATTTGGGACACGCCCAAGTCAGTAGCTGATTTCCTCCAACAGACATGTTGTGATGCATATTGTGTACGGGAGCACAGCAGTCAGACCTCAAAATTCCATTGAGTAGAAGTGCCATATAACACTAGGCTCCTTATTAAAAAAGAACCGATGTAGAATTCTATCTTCCATGCTATCATAGACGAAAGTCTCCACCTCTTCCAGGCCTTTTGGGAGAAACGCACATGCACACACAGTCTATATGTGCATATGCATTACAGAATGAAGTGCATTTGGGGGCACAGCAGACCACAAGCCACATTCTGTGGGATGTCTCCCGCATGCATGGGAGCTGAAGGCATCACCACTTTTCAGGTTGCTGCTCGTAGGGCTGGCTCCAGGGTTTTTCTCACCCCAAGCAGTGGGGTAAAAAAAAGCAAAAAGCCTTGATCGTGACTGACGGCACTTTGGCAGCAGCTCCACTGCGCCACTTTCTTCTTTGGCTACACTTTGGGGGCAGGTCCTTCCCTCCGAGGGACCTGCTGCCCCTTCCTGTTGGCCACCACAAGCACCTGCTTGCTGCACTGGTGCCTGGGGCCGGCCCTGGCTGCTTGCTGCTCAGTACATAGAAGGATCAAGCCCCATCTCCCTCCTGGGATTAAATTCTGCACATTACATTTCACCCCAAAGGGAATGCTGGGGAAAGGGGAACACTGATGACCAGAATGGTGTTGGTCTGCAGAGCCAGATATCTGAGCTGTCCTTTAAAATCACAACAGTGGGAAAATGAGTTGTCAGAAACCACATTGCTTTAAATAAACACATTGTTGTTCCATACCATCTAATACCTAGTGTAGGCAATGCCAATCATGCTTAAAAATATGGCATAGGTAGCTGGGCTAAGGTTAACCACAGCCAGTAACATGTTTTTACACACAACTTTCTTTGTACAGTTTAACATTTTCTAGCCCAACTCATTTCCCAGTGCAGACAAAGATTCTCTCTCTTTGGCATGTGGGAATTTGAAAAGCCAATGTTCATCCTTTCAGTAAATGTTACTCTGGCAAATAATTTCTCTATTTCAAGCTAATTAGAATCTATTAATTCCTTGATTTCAGAGACTTTTCTGGATCTGTACAAATGTTAATTAGTAGTCCCTGATTTTTCATACAGAGTAACTGGGACAATTGCTGGGCTGATATTTCCTTCTAGTGCCCAGCGGTGGCTCCAGGCACCAGTGCTCCAAGCACGTGCCTGGGGCTGGAAGAGGCAGAGGTCGCTCTGCCAGTTCCTGCGAGGGTGGCAGTCAGGCTGCCTTTGGTGGCTTGCCTGCAGGAGGTCCCGCGGATTCAGCGGCAATTCGGCAGCGGGTATGTCAAATATGTGGGACCAGCGGACCTCCCACAGGCAAGCTGCCGAAGGCAGCTTGCCTGCCATGCTCGGGGCGGCAAAAAAGCTAGAGCCACCCCTGCTAGTGCCATAGTTTTTTGACAACACTGAATTAACTCTCTTTGTATTGACTTGATTAATATTAGCAATTAATATAACATTACTGGTAAGTCCCTGATTCATTAAAATCTATGTGTAGGTCCTCAGTGGCAGATTAAAGACAGATCAGCTGATCTGTTCCCCCTGTCCTCCCCCAGTGGCTCCCACTGCCTGGTTTTAGTGGATTGCAGGGTTTGCTCTGTACACTGAACAGTGTTTCATTGGCTCTACCTGGTCTTTGGGGTTTAGCAGAAAGACCTGGCCCACTGAACTCATCAAGCTTTCTTCATCCCTTAACCATAAGCTGAGTGAAGGGCAAGAAATCCTAGAACCTCCTTGACTACCTAAGGGTTGAGGCAGAGAAGGGAAAGCATGCATTCCTCACAGCAGCCAGGAGGGAAGGAAATAGGATGACCATCTTTTCCTGCTCTTCCTCTTGTTCCCCTTTCCCACCAGCCAGGAAAGGAGTGGTATGCTTCTCTCCCGGAAATCAGCTGGGGTGAGAGAGGTTTGAGTCTCTGGGGCCAGTCTTCAGCTGAAGTAAAATGTCATAACTCCATGGAGGATCCACCCTGCTGTTTGGTTTGATCCAGGAGGCACTTAGCCTCCATCTATTCTTGTTGTTTCCATGTCCCTGAAATTAATGTAAAGTGTGTGTTAAAAGTTGCAGGAGAATTCAAGTCTCCAGTCTTGAGGGTCCCAAAAGAATGTATATATAAAGGACTATAAATAATCTTTGAGGAGTCCCAGTGAATCAATTAATTTATAATCAGCGGAATATTCTTTATGCAATAGCTTTTCAGTAGCAATGTATTTTAAGGGTAAAAAGCTTTTTTTGTGGTTGTTTCACTGTTTATTTTTAAGAACTCGGCAAACTGGTTTGAATACAATCAAACCGAGCCGAACATTTGCACAATGTGTAAACCAAACCGAAGACTGTTTTTGCAATTTATAACGTTCACTGCTAACTTTCTCATCACTGTCACCCCAAATATGTTCAGCACGGACCTGCAATTCTTGTTTCCACTGAGTCAGGAACAGAGGTGCATTAAATATTGACAACAAAATTAGAAATGCTCAGAATATGCCTTTAGTTTTGTAGCTGTCCTATTTCTGTGAAAGTTTTCACACTAAAATGGACCAATTTTTCCAGAAAAACTTTTTCTCACTGGACATTTTTCCATTTTTCATATTTTCACAACAGATTTATAGTTTCTAAAATTCCACAAAAACTGGAGTTGCAGGATTGCATGAGGAAATGGAAAATGAAATATCACGCAACATTTCCTGCAGTTTTGCAGAGCCTGAGTCAGGAAACAGAAACACAAAAAGAAACATTCTTTTGGTATTGCCAACCCATCCCAAACCAGGAAGTACTGGAAATCTCAGAAGAGAGGCATTTTCCAGACCGCTGAAATTTGGAAAGTGACTTGAATGTCTGAATGCTAAAATGAAATGCCACATCTTTAGAGATTCTCTTATCACCAGTGCCCAACTTGTTAGTTTCCAAGGTGCCACAAGGACGCCTCGTTGTTTTTGCTGATACAAACTAACTCGGCTACCACGTTGAAACCTGATTGCTGCACTGGTTACGCTCAGCTCATATTTGGAAGGTTTTCTTCACAGCCATGAGGAATGGGCCACATAAATATGTCAAGAGAGCTGGATCCAGCCGATAGGCTGGGTGTTTGTCACCTCAGTTGTAGATCTTTTAACTGAATTCATCCCTAAATGATTAAAAGGCCACTGGAGGCAGCTGGAGTCTTTCTTTACTTATTATAAAGTCTGGTATAAAAATGCGTTAGTAATAAACTCCTGACAGGTGCTGCTATGTACAGAGGATCAGGTAACAAGCAGTTGTGAATTATGGGGCTATACATTCCACTGAGGCGTTCTAGTTACATCATACGTGATGCTTGAGCCACTAGAATCCCTCAGGTTGGAACTATAGCTCCCTCATTCAAAATATACCTAGTTTTAGAAGTTTATATAGTGGGTGGGACTGAATCTTTGCACAACTCTGAACCCTTGTTATCTCACCTTTCTTTCTTTCAAATGTCACTAGAATGGTTGTGCCAGAGTGTCTGAGCCCTCCATTCTGGACCAAAATGGTAGAGGATTGTGCTAGGTGCCCATCTGTTTATATTTGTCTTGAGGCAAAATAATCTCATGATGATACTGAGATCACACCATCGTATACGGTGACACTGCATTGCCATGCCATGACTCAACACACCATCATATGTCGAGGCAACACTGTACCATGAAGAGACAATGTAGTTAAATCACAGCGTGTGGAATAGATTTGTGACTCTTTACTTGCCTAGCAAGCGGTGTTTGCAAGACACAAAACAGACCTGGTGAAATAGTGTCTGTCCCACAAAGTGCAGGAAGGGCATTAGCTATAGTCTGAGCAGCTTTTCTTGATTTAATTTGATTAGTCATGTTGACAATGTCTCTCTTTCCTCATGCTCACTGGTTGATTCTGATAACAATGGCAGAATTATCAGTCTTTGGGGGTTGTTGTTTTTTGTTTGTTTGGTAATGATTAACAGTATATTTGAGCTGCTATCCTTGTATTAAAAGGCACATTATAGCATTCTGAACCAATGCATGTGCCAGTTCAATGTATGACCAAGACATTGTCAGACATTATTTGTAAATAAATGTTCTTCAGTTTCTACCTTCTTTATAAAATGATTGGTTTTTAGAGGACAGATTTGAGGCTCCTCCCAATCCTCCACTGGGGATTGTCATTTTCCTTCTGGATGAATGTCTGGAGATGGGTCTGATGGATCATGTTGCATTATGCCACATCACATTACCATGCATCCCATCACATTGCCACGTTAGGTGATGTAACCTAACATGATGTGACGCTTAGTAATCAGCATAATGTGCTGCTGTGTATTAGAAATGTAAAACAACAACAACATAAAAAAGGACTTGATTGGATCCTCCGGATGAACTACAGCTAAAAAGGAGAGCTGTGGAGCAGATAACAAAGAGGGGTTGGGCACATTTCCACATCAGAAAGTAGGGATTGTTTTCCAAAGCCTTTCTTACTCTTCAGTTCTAATATATTTCCCTCAATTTTCACCCTCTCTTTCCATAAAAATGTATGTTCTGAGTTAGCTTTTCTCCTCTTTTGTGCATATAGTAATTCAACAATAGGCTATGGTTTATGGTAGCACCTGGGTGGATGTACACAGGATGCCAAGTTTGATTCTCAGATTCAGCAGATACTTGGAAATATGAACTGGCATGAACCTCAACATATTGTGGTTTACTCCTTTTTGGGGAAGTCCCAGACCATTTGCTATTTGATTATAAACAGTGTGTTAGGCTTAGCAGGGAGGCTGCCAGGCCTCACAGTGGGATGAGCAAGGCTCCAGGGCCTGGGGAGACAGGGGCAGCAGAGGATTACAGAGAGAGAGGGTGGGTTATAGAGCTTACTTGTATTTGAGAGGGAAAGGAATCATGAGTTGTCTTGCGGAAGTGGGACAAGGAGCTGGGATTAGACAGAAGGGAAGGAGCTGTTTGGGAGAATGAAGGTGGTGGTTGCTGCAGGAGGAAACTTTCAAAGGCTGGATTGTTTATATATGTTTCTGATACTCAACTTTGCAAGATTTATCCAAAGCACACTGAAGACCTTGTACTTTTGAGGTTCACGCATCACTACTTGCAACTCAAAGAGGGATCTTTGCCTAGAGCTACATGAGATGCTCAGAGAGGGAATCTCCCTTGCACTTCAATGTATTGTTTAGAAAGGCGCTCTCTCCCTAGAATTCAATGGAATGCTTGGTAGTCAATGAAGAGAGCTCTAGTTTTGCACCTGTAATAGCTATATCCAAACTATTTAATGGCTTTCTGGGAAGTTGGAGGCCAAATTTGTGGCTCAGATGGACAGAGGGAGGCCATGACAGGCCTTCTTTGGGTGAGAATTTCCCTTTGTGTAACCCTTCAGTCAGTATGGCAAGCTAAAAGGAGGTTATTTGCCACTTCTGGGACCACCAAACACTAAATTTAAAAAAAAAATGAAGATCTGAGGGTCTGCTCTTGTTTTTGTTTTTAATTAAAAGCTATTGAACAACATGTTCTTGACACAGCTCAACTTAAACTTTGCTCGCATTGCTCGCCATTATTTCACTTTTCCAGGAATGGAAACAGCAAGCGTTTTGATAAACGAACCCAAGTTTCTTGTTTAGTTGTACTGTGGTAGCTTCTGTAGGTTTTTTTCTGACTCCTCTTCGGTAAGTTTGGAGAAACACTCTTCCACATGAATCACTAACAATATCCCTATGCTTTTTACAACACCAAATCTCTAGTGGCACTATTTCCCCCCTCTCTTGCTGTGGAAGCAGAGCAATATTGCAAAAAGACTGTTCTATTTCTGGACTGTAATCCTTCCTAAATTGATACCAATTGTTTTTGCACTTAAATGATAATAAAAAGGAAAATAAGAAGGAAAATGACTGCATTGGAAAACACTGTAAAGCATCTCTAGTACTGGCAGAGTAATCCTGCGCTGCCATTACTTTTAGACTCTAGAAATATTACAGCAGGGTTTGACCTTCTGTACAGAAGCTATAAAAGAAAATCAAAATGTTCTTTCTCCCCTCTCCAGGCCCCACATGAGCTGTAGTCATGGAACCAACTTATAGGAGTCTCAAGTGGATTTGTGGAGAGATGATTATTTTATAGAAATGCCTGAGTTGTAGCTGCCGGATTAGACCAACTGCTGAAATGTTACAATGAACCCACATTAAGGGTGCAGAACTGGTGGAGGGTGGGAGGATTCACAGCATATCAGATTAATCAGAGGCATGTCTCATTGAATTGGACTGTTATTGAGCCACATGCACACTAGAACAGTGCATATTCCCTACAAAAAATCACAGGAAGGGCTTGATTTTCAGGAAGTTTAAGCCTCGGGTCCAATAAGATCAAATTCAAGGCTGACAGCAGTGGGTTTCACTCACCTCGAGTGCCTCCTTGATATTTGGGCGCCATGCTGCCATTCTCTTCAGCTCCTAGCACCTTCTTCAGCATCTGCATGTCTTTTGTGCCTTGGCCTTGTGGCCAGGTTGCAGAGTCCAAACCACCTTCTGGAGTATAACGAACTCAAATTACAAGCAGTTCCTTGGCTTTCAGGGCCAATTATAAGCAAAATAGTTTCTCAACTTTTCTGGCTAAATTTCCTCTCTGGAACTGAATCCGCAGGGTTCCCTCTGGACTTCTGTGTGTGGCCAGCAATGGGCCCTGGCCCAGCCTGGTTTCTCTGGCTGTAGCCTAGGGAGCATCTCTCCTCATTCCTCTGGCTCCAGCCAGGAACTGACATCAGGTAGCTCCTTTTGTTTCAGCCTGCTGAGCCTTGATTGGCTGTTGCTCATCCCCAGTCCCATCTGGCCACTGGAAGATCAGATCTCACTGGTTCCCAAAATGGCTGGGTTTTTTTTGTCACAGAGAACTATTTCCTGGGATGAGGTACAGGTGCAACAGAGCAGTAGAGCCTCCAGTCGGGGGTCACAAAGGCCTGGTACACCCCGTCACGCTGTTGTTTCAGAGATTTAGTAGATTTTAAGGTCGGAAGGGACAATTTTGATGATCTAGTCTGACTTCCTGCGTAACACAGGCTCTGGAACGTTCATCTGAAGCACATGAAATTGCACATACAAACTGGATATTGCACCTGAAAATGAGTCCAAATACCCATCTTTGCATACAAACACCTGATTTGCATGTGCAGCTGCAGAACTTGCATGGGTAAAATAGGCAGGCAATTGCACATGCACAAATGCACATGGACCTTGGAGAAATGGGCCTCAAATAACAAAACAGAGTGTAAACATAACAGCAGTCTTCAGTAACATAATCCTATCATCTCCAAAGATCTCTGAACACTTTACACTTTATATACAAGTGCATACAGCATCAACAATCTGTAGTTTCTTCAGGTTTGAAAGTGGGCAGCTAACTATTGCCCTACACAAAAGTTAGGGGAAATTCTGGCCAAGGGGAATCCCAGATCATATCGGTTTTTTTGGTTCATTTATTTCTTATAATGCAAGAGCTTGGTCACATTCTCTGCCGAAGACTTGGGGCGAGAACAGAATAAACGCTGCACAGGCCATTTTTGTAGTCGTATTGGTCCAAAGATGAGCGCTGACAAAGTAGAAAGTGATACCTTTTGTTTAGTGGTGTGCTCTGCCCTGAAATTAAGACATCCCAATTTACTGTAGGTCTGCTCTCTGTTTTGCAGTCCTAGCATGGGAGTAGTTGGAGAGCCCCACAATAATTCTGAGCATCTTCACGTTGTGATGTTGGGGCATGACATTGCGACACAGCATCATAAAGCGATGCTGCTGCATCATGACCCCGGAAATGTGACATAGTCATACATTGATGCAATGCCATGAAGGCCACATGCTGAGGCTCCATAAGCAGTAGCACGAGTCTATTATTTTGTCCTGTGTTACAAAGAGATGGGACCCTAGCAGCCTTTTTACTGAAGCAGTAAATATGTTGTTGTACAATTCTAGAGTATTCAGCCTTTTAAGTATTATCCTTTATAGCAAAAGATGGAACCTATTTGAACACAAAGTTTTTGGATTATATTGTATATTGATCATTAGCTACTTTGCTCACTATTCAAAACACATGCCCAAAGCCTTTCTCTGGCTACGTCTACACTGCACGATTATTTCGAATTAGCTTAAACCGATATTACAAAACAGATCTAATAAAATCGGTTTAGCGCGTCCACAGTGGGATC
>NC_133783.1:24593474-24602249 GCF_003597395.2 Chelonoidis abingdonii
TAGACTCACTTGGGTACTGATTCAATCCTGCACTTTTATAGTTAACTAATAATGTAGAGTCAGCTGGACAAGTAATGGTAACTGCCTCTATAATAGAAGCAGTTGTTCGCCCACAGCTGCCTCAGTGCAGTGCAGTATATCCACAGAGGACTATTTTTTTTCTCTTATTGACTGCACAAGTAACGCAAACCTGTTGTGAATCTTCCCACCTACCTGGGCTCTCTATCGCGCAGGCTCACCTCCCCTCCATTGATTGCCATGATGTATGAAGAATGCTTGATGAATTAAGATTCACAGTAGTTAGTAGATAAAAATGAGTGGGAGTGTAGCCTCCATGCGCTATCAAGACAGTACTTGCAGTTCTAATCTTTTCTTTAACACAAGAGAGGAAGGAGTCTGAATTGAAGCTAGCCCCAGGTGATAGATGAAAGACGGAGGTACCAACTGTGGCTGACCATTCCCACATGTACAGAAAAGGGAGTCATTCCCATCTTTCACCAGGAGCGCCCAGGCCAAATTCAGCCAGGAGGCACTCACTGCGGTACTATCTATCACTGGAGGGGCCAGGAAGTTGGATACTGCCTTCACCGCCAGCAGATCGCCGTCTGCCAGCAGCATTCAGTACACAGAGGGGTGACATTTACGAGTACTCAGGAATTATTTATTTTACTTGTTCTTTCACGTGCCTGGTGGGGGGGGGGGTGATAGAGAGCTGAACGAGCAGCCCGCTCCGTCGACCCACGCAAGACGACGTGTTATAAGCTAACAGATACATTGAGGCCGCTTCAGCCAAGAATGCCAAATAGTTTTCAGAAACCGCTGTGCGAGACTGGATTTAGCTGTAGTCCTCATTACCCCCTCCCTCCCTCCATGAGCCATCCGTTTGAGTCTCTGGCTTCCTGTTACCTGTTGTGACGCAACCACTGTGTATCCTGGAGTTATTTTTTCAAACGCTTTTAGGCATTTCCTTTTCTTTAACGGAGCTCTGATAAACAGATTTGATCGTCACCAATACAGCGATCAGATCTAAAGTATCTGCCTGTAAGTTCACATGCAGAGTCTACTTTGCATTATCATAATCTGAGCATCGCCACGCCGTCTGATCACACGCTGACACTCGTGAAAGTCATGAACCTATAGTGTCATCAAAGGTACGTTCTCAGGCGCCCAAGCTTTTCCTGTTTACCGGCACTCCGCATCGCAGTTCGGATTGCGCACCAGAGCGGTCAGTGTGCATGTCCTGCTAGAATAATAGGCAAGTGTAATAGAGATCTCAGTGTATCAGAAGAGCACATACTCTCCATGTCAGTATTTCACAGTTGCCCCTGCAAGCACCGCACCGTTGCTATCCCTCCTCCCTCAACCTTCCTGGCCTGACCGTGGCAGCTGCCCCTCCCCCATTTTGTGTCTACTGAGTTGTAAGGAATACAAGAATAAGAACTCAGAGATGTTTGTTTGGTAGTGTGAGATTTAAAATTGAGGTGGGGGGCTTCGGCATTTAGTGTAGCCCCAGCGTCCTCCCGGGTCCCTTTATGAACAGTCCAGGCAGGATGTGACTATTTCAGAATAACTCTAAGTGGAGGATGATCTCATTGCAAGCAGTTCATATCACCAAAAATTTGCTTCAAAAATTTATCCCCCAGTTTCAAATGATAAGCTGGTTATTTAGCCGTTTCTTGTCCTATTACTGCGAGGTACCAGGCATATAGTGTTCTCACTTGAGCAATTAATCAGCCATGGTTTCTCATTGGAATGTGGCCAGAGCCCTGCACCTCATCTACCACCGGGAGGAGAAAGATGGAGAAGTCAAGATACTGCTTCTTCACTGCCTGTTAGCATCCCGTCTACAACAGCAGCATTCTAAGCTACACATAAGGTGACATAGAAAGTAGTCATGGAATGATTCTCTTTTCCCCCTTTTTTTTTCACGTTGCGCGTGGTGGGGGTAAAGGAAACTCTGTAGGAGCTTTCCTGAACCTATGACCAGACATCTGTGTTTTTTGAACCTATCAGGAACTTGGAGTCTCAGCCAGAATGCATAATAAATTTTCAGAGACTGCCTGTGGGACTGTGGCGAGCATAGCTTGTAAGATCTCTCAATTACCTCGCCCTCCCTCCTTTATAATGAGCGTTCCTATTTGAGTTCTCTAGGCCGTCCCGCTCTATCGACCTATGTCAGCTCCTACCACAGGAGGAGCGTGTCTTTAATTGAGTTTTTTTATTCAAATTGCTTATGGCATTTCGTGTTCGTAACGGAGTCTGCGATCTACACAGATTTGTCTCCCCAATTTACAGCGATCAGATCTTAGTTATCGCCCGTATGGTCTAAAAGCTGGTATGCTCTTTTTCGATTTCAGACTGCATCGTCCAGCCGTGCTAGATGCGATAGGCTCCATCGCGAGGAGGGCTAATACAGTAATGTAATTCATTCAAATGTTCGCACGTGGCTTTTTACCTGTATGATCTGCCCCGCCTGGGCAATCCTGGTCGTTCTCTACGACTATGCGTGCCTTCCAGTGAGCCCAGTGCAAGTTGTGTCGCCCCGGGAGGCCAATACGTCGCTATTTGCCGTCACACTACCCTACATGCCCTATTATCATTCTAATCGAATTTAGCTGCTACTCCTCTCTGTGCGCAAGGAAGTGTATCCGAAACTCGACCTTTAGAGACCGTTTAAGTCGATATTAATGACGACGTCGTGTGAACGGATACAGCGTTAAATCGGTATATCGGCCATTAAACCGATTTAAAGTCGCAGTGTAGACCTGGCCTCTGTCTCAAATCTGGTTACATTTTCTCCATCTCTTTAGTCCGAGGGACCGGCTGGACCATAATTCATAATAGTTCCTTTTAATTCTCCCTTCCTCTCTTCCCCTTCCCTCCATCCCCTGGCTTAGCCTGTCAATAATTCTCAGTGGGACATACCTTTTTTCTTAATCCTCAAGAGCAAGAAGAGTGAGAAAGGATGATCCATCAATTGATCCAGAGCATTGTTAGCTACACGTTGGGTTTCGGACAACCACCACTCTCACTGAGCCTGACATGCTTGGAGCAACTGGATGTCAGGTTAGGTGAGGAAATGAAACAACATTATCAGACAAGCGCGTGGGCCCAAAGCCAAGGGAAACTGACACAACAGGGAGAAATCCACATTGTATTCTCCTCCCTCACCCTTCCTTTCCTGTTGGTTTAGTCATTGCTGCATTTTCAAGGGTTCTGGTTGTTTCTGGAATGGAAAGGTAGACTACCAGCCGCAATGACTTTTTATCCTACTTATCACTGGGACTAGCATGGCAGCTGCTAAATGAAAATGGGAACTTTTTAAAAATTGTGATGGTGTGAACAAGTTCTTGTAGCTATTTTAACCCTTCCCTCCCTAGGAAAAATGTTTCTCCTACAGTCCTCTTCCCCATACCCCTTCACACACTCCGGTCTGTGTTTATTAGAGCTCTAGCCCTTGTTGTTAGTGACAAATTGGGTGACCAGATGTCCCAATTTTATAAGGACAGTCCCAATTTTGGGGTCTTTTTCTTATATAGGCTCCTATAACCCCCTACCCCCGTCCTGATTTTTCACATTTGCTGTCTGGTCACTCTAGTGACAAAGCAATGCTAAGTGGGAAGATAGGACTTATGTCTTTGGAATTAGGAATGGATTGTCCTGCAAGACTTGTCATCTATCTGCTTATGGGGAAAGGAGCCTTTTGTTTCTTCCAGTGGGGTATTCTGCAGCCTGACACTCCTAATCCATTTAATCTGGGAGTTACAGAGCACCAGAACAGATTACAGTGTAGCTCCTACCCATTTATAAGAGTCATCAAGTAGTTTCTCTACCTGTCTGAGCTTTGCAAAGGCCGTTGTGTTGTGCTTTGCTGCATTGCAACACAAATGTTGTGATGGCGTAATATAAATATCATATAAAAAGACACCCACATCTGTGTGGCTCCACTTCCTCTTTGGGGGATTTTAACTCCTGATTTAAAATGTTTTAAAACAAGTTTGGGCCTGCAGGAATGTATTTGTAAGTAACCTGTGTGTGGTAAATAATACATTCTCCTCACAAATGATCTGCTACTCTGAACTTAACTGAATGCACTGTGCTAATTTTAAAACAGTTTGGTTAAAATATTTTAAAAAACAACTCTGGCAGAGATCCCAGCATCCTCAGTGAGAGATGAGCATTTCCCAAACACTGGCAGTTTGTCAAAATATTGCATATTTATATCCTGGGTAGAACAACTCGGAGCCTGCAGTGCTGCTAATACTATGAATGACTAAATGAGAAACTAACTTAGATTCTTGGCATTGTTAAGGATTTCACCTTGATAGCAGGATTGGCACCCATAAAAAACATATCCCACACCCCCACCATGCTGGCAGTTGTGTATTTACGATACATCATCTCACTTGTAGAAGTAGCATTCTTCGCAAGTTTCAGCATAAGATTTTTGTTGTTAAAGATGAAAACAACCTTCTAATAAAAGAACATTCCAGCAAGAGGAAAACTTGCATACCAGCAGCAGCCAGTCACAATATATTTGTATTTTCTGAGAACTTCATCAGAATACACTCAGAGCAAAATAAGAGGATGTCATGATTTATAAGAATGGTAACTTACATTCCTAATGGACCTATTATCCCAAAGGATCCCTAAGCTCTTCACCAGATCCCAAACAAAAAAATTCATTAGAGGCTTGACTTAATGCCCATTAAAGTCAATGGAATTCTTTTCATTGATTTGCATGGGTTGGATAAGGCCCTAAGAGAGATTTAAGGGTTTAAATACGGTACATGTGCCTTGTACCAAAAGGACTTCATTAGGCCATGGCAGTTTGAAAAACCTAAATGTTTGAAAGTCAAGAAACTCAGAACTAAGGTTCCACAGATGCCATTAACATAAATATAACATTAACATAATTTGGAAGTTAGAAAGGGAGCTGGCATTGAGTTACTATATAATAGAAGCTAGTTGCAACACTAATTACCATGGAGCCAGTACCATAGCTCCATAATTCACCCACCACAGAAATGCAGCCAGCTCTTCATGGAATGAAAGAGTTATTTCATAGCACACAGCATCCTTATATATATATATACAATGTGAAGGAGAGAACGGTTTTATGTCTGGTTGAAAGTATGGGGTGAACTTAGGTTGGCAGAATGTAACTGCCAAAATTGGAATTTGACCTCAACAATCAGATTAATATCCCTGCTCTTAGGAGAAGTACCAGGAGATCTGTAGTGACTACAGATGATCAGAAGCAATGAAAATAAATAATGAAAAGTGAGCAGATCTATTTTATTTCTCAAAGCCACTCAGTATCATGATGGAAGTCATGGGTTTGACAACAGTCAGCTATGATCTTAGCAATTACAACTGATTAAGATCATCATGATTAATATAGCAGGATAACATGCAGTGATGATGAAGTTCCCCCCCCCCCCCAGTCCCAGATGGTTACTCTTTTTAAGACTATATGATTGAAGAACTGATTTTAAAATAAAAACTAACTCTTAGTTGTGTATAACACAAGGAAAGTGTAAAGTTGTAGAATCCAGAAAATGAGGCAATGTGCCTTTAATTGTCAGAAATCCCAAACAGATGGCTTCCAGATTTCTAATTTCCTTTCACCTTCTTGAAATCTAACTGGGCAGTAAAACCACATCAAGCGGATTGGTTATTTCTGCTTTACTTCACAGCAGCTTTGCACTCAGCCCTGTCTGATCCTTTCCTCAGAGTAGATAGCACAGCAAGGACATGTCAGTTTAGGTTTGGGCTTTCTTTCTAGAATATATAAAACAATAATAATAGCTGTGTATTTTTTTCCTCTCCTCCCCACCCCTTTGCAAGACAATAAGGGAGCCATGTGAGTGATCTGCCTGAGGACACATTATTCTGGCTGGTAGAGTAGATCTGCTGTCTTTAATAGGAGGGGGGAATCACAGGACAGTAAGGCATTCTCAGTGGGGAAGGCATTGCTGACTGAAGTTTGTATGTTGGGCTCTATTTGTGAAATGAAATGGGGAATGCCAGAGTCCCAGGGTTTTCAGCACTACCACCTAGCAAGCAACATGGGTGACAGTGATTTCTCAGGAAGTTTTGCTGTGTGACCATGAGCCGGAACAACAGCTCCATGTCACTGGAGTTTATTCACAAAGGGTTACAGCCTCACCTTGAAAAGTGAGGCTTGGAAAGCATGGCAGCAGGAAACCGAGAAGATAGACAGCCTGCCAGATTTGTTTTCATCTCCTTCCTACTACTGATTGTTTTGCAAGAGACTTTGGTAACCCTCCAAGTTCTGAAATTCATAGAACTGTCCTGATATCCACACCTGTCCCATGACTCACCAGTGGCGACAGCCTTAGTCCTATGTGACACATGCAGTCATAGGACCTTGTTCTTCCAGTGTCCCTGCACCATATGCCCATACCCATCCCATTGATGACAGCACCATCCCTGCTTTCCAGTCCATCTGATTGGGCACAATGACTATAACATAGCCTGAACTCCCCATGTAAGAATATGTTCTTTGGCTCCCTGCTTCTAGCTTCCCAAGTTATATGGAGGCTTTGGAGCCTCACAAACAGGTGAGAAATGGATTCATGTCATCAAAGCCAAGGGGAGTTTGCAAACAGGCAGAACATGACTCTGTGTACAAGTGTGTGTGAAGGAGAAGGAACCTGGTCAGCAAGAGAACCTCTAGGAGCCCTACAAGACTCACACAGAGATTCATGGACCAGGTAAAGTCTGTGACTAGGACTTCTATTGCACAGAAGTTGGTGTTGCCCCTATGCTATACCTTCTCCAGAAAGCAATGCCAGGAACTGTGGCCTAGATACACAGGAGTCCCATGGTACAGAATTGCTTATGGAATTAATTTTGGATGGGCGCAGTCATTGGACAATAACCAGGTTTGCAATGGAGGGATTTGTTGTGAACTAGGAAAAGTGGGTGCATTTACATCAGACTTAGCTAACATATGGAAGCATGAGCATAGGCTACAATTGACCAACTGAAACAAGCTACTGGTGTTATCCCACATCTTGTCCAGTGCCGTTGGACCTAAAGTGAGCAACTTGATCTAGATTTGCCACACTTTCCCTTCAGATCTCTGTTGTTGTATCTCAACACCCTGGTATTCTTTGCTATTCAAATCATGTGCTTCTCCTGAGTAGTGATGGCCAACCATGTCTCAGGCCAAGAGTGAGAGACTACGGAACTCAGATCTGGTTCAGAAGGAGGTTGTGCAGGTCAAAACTGAAACCATTGACAGAGCTGTTTGTAATAATGCTCAGAACCTTCCTCCCCTATGGGTGGATTTAGCCAGGGATATCAGATTCTCACCTTCATGAGCACAACATTTTCTTATGGAATTAAAAACAATGTCAACAAGACATTTTTTTCCGAAAGAAAGCAGAAGGGCAGAGAGATATTTTTGCCACTGTACACATCAGAGGACTCCTGCAGAGAAAAAACCATGCTAAGAATTACCTCATGCATTAACTATTAGCCTAGTGTAGCTTTGATATCAAGCCCAGTCTGCTGAGAGATGCATGAATCTTATTCTGGATAGCAATAGCCTTTCACCAGGCCTTTAATCATCTTCTTGTGTCACGTTGCACGAAAATTCACAGCAGTCAGTCAGTGTGCATGCTGGAGGGTGTAAAGTGATGCCTTATCCACTGGAGCCAGCTGCAGTTACGGACAATTTGGAAATGTCTTGCAGGATGATTAGCTGCTACAAAAAGTTTTTGAAAGAGCTGGGGACTCCTACAGTCCCGTGTAAACATATTTTTGTGATTCTCTGAAATACCATTGAAGCTGTTCCCTTGCTTCTTTATAACCCTGATATATCATTAATTGGAGTAACTGCCTTTTACAAAATCTCTCATAAACTCCTGCACTCCCACCAATGCATTACAAACTGGTCTGTAGGCTGCTACCTATAACTGATGCTCTGGCAACTACTTGTTTTCAGCTGCTCTCTGTAGTGCTCGCTTTGGTTTCTAATTTTTATGTCCTGCAAAACCAGAAATTGGAATGTAGAGCTTTGTTCAAAAATGGGCATCGTCTGCAGTTTGAGAGGTATTGGAGGCATTGGCAGCCCTAGCTGCAGTGCTGTTAAAGATGAGATAGTTGAGGAGTGTTTCTCCTCATTGTTACACGGATGTGAATAAGGAGTAACTCCAGTATACGTAAGAGGAAAATCAAATCCAAGATGTCTCCCAAAGGAAAGTGCACTGAAAAATCACTTGTCCAAATTGTTGGGTCCAGTTATGTTGTGTTGGAGATAGAGAGAGGCACACATAGCTGTAAGCCATCTTTTTAGCTACCCAAATCTGGGATCAGTTTGAGGCCTTAGAGTAAGTTAGAGCAACTTCAGAGCTGCTCTAACCTACACTCAGCTCCCAGTGGCTGCAAGGGTCATTCTGGTAGCCAGGAGTAGACGGAATTCAGAGGCATTCCAGCCACATACAGTTTCTCCTGGCCACAACCCTTATACCAGGGTGGGTGATGTCAGAGGGGTTGCACAGAGCTCTATGCCACTCACTAAGACCTCTACACTAGGAGAATCCCAGGTAGCTGGACAGGCCTGCTTGACTGCCTATTTACATGCCCAGAGCTGCACAATATACCTTAGTGTCAAAGTTAGACTCAGGACTCACAGTTTGTCAGACCACTCTGTTTTATTAGCACAGCGCTCTGCTAATACACCCAGATAATGTGAGCACCATACAAGACACAAACTATCTTACTTATACAGATAAAAGGGGG